>NC_061119.1:103603091-103903091 GCF_002878395.1 Capsicum annuum
TACACAAGACATCCAACTGAGGAATCACCACATTGACACTACTCTGCATCTGGAACATAGGCATATAACTCTTGAATTAGGATAGAATTACCAGGCCTTTGGCATTACAACTTCTTACTTTCAAGCTTGGAACACTTCTCGAATATCACTTAACTATACTATTCTCCTTAAATATCATATTCATTCAACTCAGCTTAAAATTCTCATATGAGCATTGACAAATCTTTCTACTAATGTCGGAAATAACTTAATCCCTTCGCCTTGATCAAGCCTAACTCTAAGTCACAAAAATAAAACATGCCAGACCATGCTATTATTCTAAACCATATGATGTAATCTTTTATATCTCCTTTAAAGATCACATCCTAAGTATAACATGCCTTACCACTTTAATGACTACTCTGAACTCTTACTATGAAGTCGTTAACGCATATAGCGTTCCTTTACAACAATCTCAACATGTCATTCAAGCCTATCTTTATAACCACATATGAACGTCAAAGCAAACACTCATAAAGGCATACTTCACATATTCTCTAAACCACTATCAATATCACACCCACGAGCTACCCCAAGAACATACACATACAAAATTCCACTAACCATCACATAAATAAAAACTTGGCACCAAATCTTACTTCATACTTATGGCCTTATCTAAACAAGCGTACTATGATCTTCCATCAACAAGGAATAATTACTCACCACCACTATCATCGCATAAGGAGAAGTCACAAAAAGGTTAGAACATAAGTTCTGGAGGCATGGAATGATACTATATGAAGCTTGACACTCATCTGAGGCCTGAGGAATAGCGAAACAACAATAGGGACTCACTAAAGCGCTCTAAATTTAGGGTATTCATGGCTATAAGTTGAATCTCACCAATCATTTGGCGTAAAACATGAGTTATGAAAATGGAGCACATTATAAAGCATGAGTACATGACTCTCTATTATATGTATAAACGTGAACTGATCACGGAACTAAATCATAAAGCATGAGTAGGTATTAGGATCACTGAGAAATACTGAGATAGGAATAGGTTGAGATTTACCCTTACTTTTTGATGTTCTATATCATCATGACATCACTACAAGAATCTAAGAGTCTTACTTGATTATTCATTTAGTCATCCCCCCCTTAGCTTCAAGCTATCATCTTAAGTTTTTGGGAGATACCTTACTAGACTTTAAACTTAACTGCACTCACTGCACTCTGTGTTCTGAAATATGACAATACAAACAATTAATAAAACATAACCCGAAAGACCACATATGAGAGTGGAATGACCACTGCTAATACAACCTCCTGAGGCACACTCTATCATTCTGTAACCCCAATAGTCATCATCTATTACTCGAACACTTACTAACTTCGAATCTTCATGAGTATCCCCAAAGTTGAAGTGCACACCCTCTTTTGCCTCTACTCTTATTTCTATTAGCACGACTTTCAAGAACTCGAGCTTAGATTATAACACCTAACATGGGTATCACCAAGTCTTTAATGAGCCACTCTATTTCGATCATAGTCTACCAACATAGCAACTTCAAACATATTTTTCTCTACCATGAGAATCAAGTTCATATCAAAAGGCTCAACGCTATCAATCAAAGGTCCTTAACTTGGCTATTTAGAACACCATATACCATCTAGCTAGTATTTTTCCACCTAGAAACTCAACGGTGCCGGTAGCCACACACAACATGTAATAACCTTTGAAAAATACTACAGCTTTATACCACCTTGGGAATACTTCTACATCACATATACAACGTTATACTTCATTACGAATCAAATAAACTCAGGCACTTGCATACACTGTTCAAGCCTATAGACCAATTCCATATAACTAGTATGATTAACCAAGAAATCATCACATCCATCTTCATGGCCATCAATTATTTCAAACTTAATGTCTAGTGCTAAATATGATTTACAACCAACCTTACACACAATCCTTACTTAGAAACTATGAAATAAACATCAAGAAACACTAGTACACTAGATATTCATAACCACAATAATCGATCATGACCTTACAGTTTTCCTTGTCATAATCCATTAGCACGTACTATTTCAATACATCAAGCTTACAAATCTAATCCCACGAAACATGTATCATTAATCTCTTGCCACTATTCACCACCATACCATTTAAATTCAAGCCTATAGTCTAGAATCAATAATTTACAACCAATGAAGAGTGCAACATAATATAAATATACTAATCCTTCAAATTGGGATATTCTACCCAAATACTTCAAAACAATACTACAAACTTTCTCACAAGTAATATTAGTTTACAACTACCAATGAGAAGAAGGTTAAGGGGTAAGGTCACATAATAGACATGATCAACCTTAAGCTTATATTATAACCATACAATCTTATCTACTTATACAGCTTTCTCACATCACACTTTCTTACCCCAATGGGCATTTAGACTACCTTCAGATACCCCATATGACAATAAGTCTATACTTACAACCTACTGGCTAATCTAGCCATTTTTATTCATAGCCTATAAGGGGTTTCTATAACCACCTTAAGTATCCACTCTAAGCTCTTTCTCTATTTTAAAGGGAAGAAAACAAATAACATTCTGAGTCAACACTTCCTCCACGAACTACCATACAATTCATAAATGGTACCACCATATTAGTCTACCACCATAAAAGGGTAAATTCATTCTCAATCAACGGTTATTCAACTATAAATATTTAATCACAAAAGTCACCCTTAATCTGACCTCTAACCTTATGACTTCATATCATAAACTTCTTGGTCTAATTTCACTACCAATAGGTCATGACCCCAAAACTCTAACTTATACTACTACTCAGGTGGAAATACAGTTCCAATAAACACAAGAACAACAAAATGAACAGTAAGTTGCTAGTGAATCGAAATAGGCCTCACACGGCTTCACTAGACTTTTGTTTTCAACAACACAATGATATCAAGATTACAAGAGATAGAAGCTTGATACACAATATTCAATGACTCAAGAATACACATCTTACTCTTGTCTTAACTGACTGCCTCATAAGAACGAGGATAAAATTTTACACTAGGGAACTCCTCTCCCGTTCTTTGTGAGACTTTTGAAATTTCTGCTAGATAATCGGAGAATATCTGGAAACACTAGAGTGAGGAAGAAATTAGGATAACTTTTATTTTTGTATTGGTGACACCATAGTATGAATTAGAGTATGAAGGAGGAACATTCTGACTCTATAGCACAAACTAGAACATGAAGAAAAAGAAACATTCCTAAACACCTTGTAGCCTTCTGCTTATAAGTATGGCACGCTACACACCCATAAATAAGACTCTACCCGATGTGATTTCGTAGACACTCTGGGACCATGAACCTTGCTCTGATACCAAGTTTGTTATGACCCAAACCGGGGCCCTAGCCGTGACAAGCATTCCCAAACCCAAAGGCCCAGAACACCCTCTGTCTATCGGGTAATCATGCACATAATTCATATGATCAAAGTAATACAAAATAGACATAATAATATGGAAATATGGTCAATAATTTAAAATAGTTAAAGGCCTGAAAACATGCCCAATAATATTTAATAAACATCTACAAATGTCTGCGAAATCTCTACTGACATACTATCTGAATAACTGGGACAAGGCCCCCAGCAGACCAAAAACCATACTGAAATAAATACCTAAATGACTAGGCCTTCCAAAGAAAAGAAGGCTCACCAACTGAACTCTGAGACAACCGTTTCTGTAGACTCTACTGAGGATCTAGACCCCTAGACTTAGCCTCAGTACCTGGGAGGAAGGAGGGGTCAGCACAATTGTACTGGCATGCGAAGCAATCCAAAATAGAGTAATTGAACATATATATATATAATACATGAGTGCAAATTTTCATCAAACATTATGCATAAAACAATTTTTGAAAAGCACATAGGCACTTTCTGAAAACATGTAACCTATCTGTAAATCTCAAGCTCTGATTTGTGTATTACTTCTGAGTTAGGTGGTATCCCCTATAAGTCTGATATTCCACGGGTGATATGGAATCCACCATTGACTCAGAGGGGAAGCCTCCAACCCGAGTATGCTGCAAGGGCTGAAGTTCCTGAATCTGATATGCCACACGACACTTAAGTCAGTGTATAATAATATACCCAGGTCGGCAAACCACAGTTTTAGGCAATAAATTACTTGAACTCAAGCGCTCTTCAGGGAACCACCTAACATATCCGTATGCCCATTTTAAACCTTTTTTGTACATGCAATATTCTAAATGTTTAAAATCATGATAGTCTGAAATATCTATTAGTCTGAGTCTGATATGGCATTGGTCTAAATTGGTATTGTCATACCAAGACTTGCAAGTCATGATTTCTGAGCCATAATACACTAAGCTAAATCTTTCATTTAAAGCATAATTTAGACCAATAAAAATATGCAACTGATATAGAAGATTTTGTGTTTCGAAACTCAAGTCAAAATCATGCAAAAACTTCATCAACATATGGTGGTCTAGTGCCTTTAGAAAATCCATGCACTATTTCATTACATGCATTATGAACACTAAAAATTCATGCTAGATTCCCTCTTTAGTGATTTAAAACCACCTTTAAATCATCACAAGAGTTCAATCATTTTATATAGTGCTTTTCAGGGATGAATTGCAAAATAATTCATATGCTATGAGAAATCTGAAAAATTCACTAAAGAGGGAATTCACCGAAAATCATGCTCTCGACAAGAATTCATTCTCAAATACATAGTTTCATACATTCATATTCTCAAATCACTTTGGGGAAGGTCAAAAGACTAACAATGATATTAAAACATTTAATACATGAATATATACATAGATTCAAAAAACCCATTCTAAAACATAATTTTTCTATGCCCATGAGAATTTAGGAAAACCCCGCGTACCTCTATTTCGGAAAATAATGGGTGCTTCTTGAAGCCTGTGGATTGGGGATTCTGAATCTCTAATCAATTTTTAAAACCCACGGTTAAATCTTAATTTATTTGGGTTTTTAGTTTGAAACCCTTGGGAGTGTTCTTGAGAATTTTTAGATGAATGTGGATGTATTTTGGAGAATTGGGGACTGAATTTCGTGTTTATGGCTGAATAAAGGTGGGAAAAGGACCATTTTTCCCCAAAAATGGAGTGTTTAAGTCACTTGAAACCATAAGATATGCGCCGCATATGATATCGCATATATTTACATAGGCGCCACATATGATATCGCATATATTTACATAGGCGCCGCCTATGATATCACCTATATTTACATAGGCGTCGCATATGCTTTCCAGTGGCCAAGTGTGATTGGTTAGGCGACGTATACTACTTTGAAAGGCCACAAATTCTTGCTCAAATGTCGGATTTTAGCAAAATTGGTATCGTTGGAAATTTAACTCAAAGACCTATCATTTGACACATAGTAGGCTCTATAATTTGACATATATAGAGAGTTATGGTCGATGGAAGCTAACACAAATTACAACATCCACTAAAACTTAATCGATCGAAATAGTTTCAACTCGTCCTTGAGTTAAAAGACCTATATAGTCTAAATTCATGATCAAATAGATTCACATACTACATAAACATGCCAAATTGGCTTAGGATTTAAGGCTCTAGGATTATCAATGCATCAGAGCCATGGTTTTTATTCTAGCCTGAAATGCGGGGTGTTATAATATAAGTAGTCACTTGTTAGATTGGGCTTGACTTTCTCGCAGGGGTCACCCATTAGTTCAGGATTAACACCCTTAGTCCTTTGAACATGATATCAGTTTAGTGGATCCACACAGCCAGTGTTAGTACCCATGGCACAGTATTAACATCCTTCCAACTATGATTATAGGTTAGACCCCGATTAGCTTAAATTGGGGAATGTAAATTAGATAATACCTCCCACAGTATCAAATACAGTCTCAGTCACTGTTCTAGTTCAGTTCCTCAGTCTTCGTATTTCTTAACCAAAGCATACAGACCAAAGCATATTGATTTTGGTTATTTTCAGTATCTCAGTTTGCAGATTTTATCCAGTTCATGTCATATGCTTGGTCATGCATCCTCAGTATCTACATATTTCATGTTCTCTATTCAGTATTCTATGCTTTACATGTATATTCAGATAGTTCGTTACTCCTATTCATGAAACTTTAAACGTTAACCTACCTCATTTAGCATACCAGTACATTCAAAGTACTGATCGCACACCTTTCTTTTGCACTATGATATCTCATATCATATGTGTTGATGCTCAGTTCCCAGATTGCACTTTATCCTTCAAATTCTCAGTAGTACAGTAGCAGTGGTGAGTCCTCATCACCCGAGGACAGGCTATCTTATTTTATATCTTTATTTTAGTAGTCAGTAGAGTTAGAGGGGATTTGTCCCATCAACTCTCAGTCAGTCAGTCTTAGAGGCTTTTTAAATATTACAGTCAGTTAGTTGTTCAGTTTATTAGTACTTTATCAGATTCTGACAGTCATTTTCCTAGATTTATTTTACAGTTTGAATTCAGATATTTAAAACCTTATGTCACTTCAGTTATTCTTTTGCATTCATAAATATATCATTTAGTGCTCACACTAGGTACCAGCTCATGGGTTAGCTTGTGGTCTCTCGAGATCGTAAGCACCGTGTAATGACTAGGGGGTAGTGTCGGGTCATTACTAAATTAGTATCAGAGCCAGGTTTTAAAGTATCCTAAGAAGTTTGAAAGTTGCATTGAGTAGAGTCTTCTGCATAGGTGTGTAGCATGCCACACTTATGGATGAGAGGATACAAGGTATTTACAAAAATTTTTCTATCTTTCAAATATTCATGTTATGCGATTGAGCATAAGCTCAAGTTAAACTCTCAGTCTAATGCATTTCTTCCTTCCATTTACAGAACATGCCTCCCAAGAAGAATGAAAGAAGAACAGGAACTCAGCCAGCCTCACAACCCATCCAGGAAGATCTTCTAGACGATCATGTCTCTCACATAGAATTTAGGGTTGCGTTCACTACTCAAGCAAACTTTTTAACAGCATAGAATGAATGGCCAACTATTGTTTCGGCCAACACAGTGGCCAATACTGTTGCAACTTGAATTTAGGATTTTAACCAAATGAATCCTCCTTCTTTCATGGGATATAAGTCTAAAGAGGATCCATGGGAATTCTTAGATATGGTTCAAAAGGTGACAGATGCTAAAGGCATAATATCTAGTTGGAGTGTCGAGTTGGCTGTATATCAATTACAGGATGTAGCCCATACTTGGGTTAAGTAGCGAAAAGTTAATAGAGGTGTTGATGCAGGGCCTATAGAATGGGAAGAGTTTTCCACGAATTTCTTGTATAGATTTTTTCCATTAGAGTTAAGGGAGGCCAAAGTGTTAGAATTTATTAATTTGAGGCAAGCAACATGAGTGTGAGGGAGTATTCTCTCAAGTTCACTCAGTTAGCTAGATATGCTCCTTATGTGGTAGCTGACAATAGGTCTAAGATGAGTAAGTTTGTGTCTGGCATGTCTAATAGTATAGTCAAGGAGTGTAGGACCGCAATAATTATTAGTGAGATAGACTTTTCTTGGTTGATGGTACATGCCCAACATATTTAGGAGTAAAATATTAAGGAGGGAGAGAGAGAAAACAAGAAAGCTAGGATGGGTAGTTTTAATTTCAATCAGCCAAAGTTAGAAGGTGGTAACCATCTCCAGTTTTATCAAAGGTCTTCAGCCCCAGTACCTTCTTCAGCTAGTGCCCCAATACCCAAATTCAGAAATGACCATAGGGATACAAAACCAGGCTCTAAGTCCCAGGTCAGTATTAGCAGTGCTCGTACAAATCCTTTATGTTAGAAGTATGGCAGACACCATCAAAGTGAGTGTAGAGGGGGTAGTGATATATGCTTCAGGTGTGGCAACCTAGGCCATCGAATTTGGGAGTGTGGGGTAGTTTCTCAAAAAGGTAGGGATGCACGCCAACAGAGCTAGCCCCATCAGTCGTTAATTCTATTCAATCGCCTGACTTAGTAGGGTGCCGCTTCCAGTGCTACTAGTGGTTAGCGTCCAAATAGATTATATGATCTTCAGTCCTACCAAGATTAGGAAAATTCTCCTAACGTAGTTACTGGTACGTTACAAGTCTTTCACTTATATGTTTATGCTTTACTAGACCCTGGAGTTTCTCTTTCTTTTGTAACTCCATATATAGCCATCAATTTCAAAGGGAGTCCCAAAAATCTAGTAGAGCTTTTTTCAGTGTCTACCCCAGTAGGCATTTCCATTATAGACAGACAGGTATACAGGAACTATTCGATCACAATAGCTCAAAAGCCTTCAGTACGTGTAGATGTGTTCATAGATCACAACAGCCTTTAGTACGTGTTCTCTAAAAAATATTTAAATTTGCATCAGAGAAGATTGTTAGAGTTATTAAAGAATTATGACATGAGTGTTCTGTATCATCCGTACAAAGCCAATGTATTAGTTGATGCTCTCAGTAGAATTTCTATGGGTAGTGTAGCTCATGCTGAGGATGGTAAGAAGAAGTTAGCTCAGGAAGTTTATCAGTTTGCCCGAATAGGTGTCCGTTTACTCGATTCAGCAGAAGGTAGTGTATGGGTGCGGAGTAGTTCAGAGTCATCTCTAATTTTCGAGGTGAAGGAAAAGCAGGATAGAGATCCCAGTCTAGTTAAGTTGAATGAATCAGTTAGAGATCAAAAAGTGGAGGTTTTCTCCCAAGGGGGAGATGGTGTTTTGCGTTGTCAGGGTAGATTATGTGTGCCTGGTGTAGATGATTTGAGGTAACGAATTCTTGCAGAAGCGCATGGGGCGCGTTACTTTATTTATCCAAGGGCCACTAAGATGTACCATGATTTCTGAAAGATCTATTGGTGGAGTGGGATAAAGAGAGATATTATAGAGTTTGTAGCCAAGTGCTCTACATGTCAGCAAGTTAAGGTTGAGCACCAGAAACCTAGTGGGTCCATGCAGGAATTCAGTATTCTCATGTGGAAATGGGAGGAACTGAACATGGACTTTGTGATAGGTTGGCCTCGTACCCATCGTCAGCATAACTCTATTTGGGTTATCATAGACAGGATGACCAAATCAGCTTATTTTTTCCAGTCCATACCTCTTATTCAGCCAAGGAATATGTCAATCTCTATCTTAGAGAGTTGGTTAGGTTGCACGATGTTCCCTTATCTATCATCTCTAATAGCGGTACTCAGTTTACCTCTCACTTCTGGAAAGTATTCCAAAAGTGTCTTGGTACCTAAGTCCACCTCAGTACAACCTTCTACCCTCAGATAGATGGTCAAGTAGAAAGGACCATTCAGATACTTGAGTATATGCTGAAACCATGCGTTATTGATTTCAAGGGTAGTTAGGATAACCATTTTCCTTTGATTGAATTATCATACAATAGCAGCTATCATTCCAGTATTCATATGGCTTCATTTAAGGCTCTCTATGGTAGGAGATGTATATCTCCAATTGGTTGGTTTGAAGTAGGTGAGGCTGCAGTAGTAGGGCCTGACTTGGTGTTTGATGTGTTAGAAAAGGTTCAGTTGATCAGAGAAAGACTTAAGGCTACCCAGAGCCGACAGAAATTGTATACAAATGTGAGGAGAAAGGGTCTTGAGTTTGAGGTCGGTGACTTTGTGTACTTGAAAATCTCTCTCGTGAAGGGAGTGAAGAGATTCGGCAAGAAAGGGAAACTCAGTCCCCGATATATTAGTCCCTTTAGAATTCTCAGTTGTTTTGGAAAGGTAGCTTACGAGCTTGAGTTTCCTTCAAATTTAGCCTCAGTACACCCAGTGTTCCATGTCTCATTGTTGAAAAAGTGTATTGGTGATCTACCTGTAGTTGTTCCCTTAGAAAGTGTAGATATTCAGAACAATCTTTCCTTTGAGGGAGTCCCAGTAGAAATTCTTGATCATCAAGTTCGCAGATTAAGGAGCAAAGAAGTTCCACTAGTCAAAGTTCTTTGGCAAAATCAGTCTGTCGAGGGAGTTACTTGGGAAGCAAAGGAAGATATACAGACCAAGTACCCTCACCTCTTCTTTGCGAATCCAGATTCAGTATAAGGTACTAATCTTTTTAAGAATTTTTTTTCTCAGTCATGCTCAGTTTCAGCTGTACATCATGTTCCTGTCAGTCGTGCATTCATGAATCAGTTCAGTTACGCATTTCATGCATCATACATGCATACTAAGTATGTAAGCTCAGTCAATCAGTTCCCCCAACTTAAATAGTTTCATTCGGGGACGAATGATCCCAAGGAGGAGATATTGTAACACCCCGTATTTTCCTAGCATAATCTAAGTCCCAGTTCATGAGTATTCGTATATAAAATTTTTGAAATGCTCATTATTTTTTAGTTTGGATCCTGCCATTGCGTAGGAAATTTAATTAGCTTTCCAACAACGCCCAAATTAGATAATCGAGTAAGACGTTATGGTAATTTTAAGTTTCAGTCATTAAACATCATTATTTTAACTCTTGGTGCATTTCGTAGGTAGCCCAAATGACAATTGTCAATTTCCAGTGTGACTCCATAATCATGGCGCATCGTGGAGCAGGCCAAATTCTCGTTTATCAATTTTCAGTGGGTTTTTGCGATGTTGGCGCATCGCAGAGGTGGCTAAAATGGTATCCAAAGCTTTACCGCGATGGTACTGTATTGCGACGTTTGTCCAGGTCCCAATTTTCCATTTTTCAGTGGCTTGGCATGATAGTGGCGCGTCGTGCCAAGGCCAAAAATTGGGTTTTTCACTTTTCAGCTTCTGTTTTTAAAATTAGTCCAAGGGTAATTGGGTCTTCTTCCATGGCCCTAATTAACCTAAAACACGAAATTTAGTCTCAATTAACCTAAATAGTCATTCATTATTCAACTCTTCTTCAAAATTGAAGATCCCCTTTTAAAAAGCAAGAACCTTAGCTTTCAAATTCAAGGCATTTTCTCAAGAACTCTCCATTCATCTCTTCAAATTCATTAACCCAGGTATGTTAGATGTTCATCCATGGAGCTCAAGTAACCTTTTAATTATAAAGTTATAATTCTTTTAAGTTATTTGATTTTAAATCATGATTTCATCCATAAATGTAACGCCCCGAATCTGGTACCCGGAATGCCACACGGTGCTCATGACCCCAAAGGACCACAAGCTAACCCATGACTGATATCTATACCTGATCACTATATAAGGCCATAAGGTTCAAATATCTAATAAAACATAACATCTGGAAATCCGGTATATCAATACAAAAACAAAATTAAAATAACTGTCTAATCATGCTATAGTCTAGAAGCCTCTAAACTGTCAAAAAACTGTAGAGTTGATGGGACAGATACCCAACTAACTTCGGACTACTGAAATAATAAAATAATTATGCTATCCTAGAATGATAAGGACTCACTACTAGTCTGGCTGTTGAATGTCTGATCTACTAAGGATGCTTTGGAGCTCGTACTTCTGAACCTATGGTATAAAACACAATAGCGCAAATAAGTACGATTGAATGCAAGAGGTTTATATGCATGAACAATACTAACTGACTGAATAACATGAACGTGAGAATACATGCATGAATTCATGAACTGTAACTGAGATCATGACATCACTGAATCTGAGTACTGATAACATAAGTTTCATATAACTGATATACTATTATCTGAATGACTGTGTCTGACAGTCCTATTTTTTATGGAACTAGTTGAGTTCTCTACTGAGCTGTGTGACTGTATTTGACAGTCCTGAATTCTATAGAACTATCTGAATTCTATTACTGAGACTGAGACTGAGACTGTAATTGTGGGAAGTAGTCATATAACCGACATACCCTAAATAAGATAATATAATTGAGTTGGGGTCCAATCCATAACCCTAATTAGAAGGGTGTCAATACCACGCCACTGGTATGGACAAGCTGTGAGTAATCCGTCATCTAACAGTTACTCTAAGGAGAATAGTGGAACCCTCATATAACAGGCTAAGCCACCTCATCTACTCTCAACTAGCAGGTTTGATGTCTCAACCTACGCTGGCTACATATTTTTGGAGTGCAAGGATTGCTTCTAAGAATCACACCCTCTAATAACAGGTAAGTTCCCATCCTTGGGCTCACTCGATGTCGAATCCTACTCCCATCCGAATAGATACTGAACAAGATTAATTGAACTGAACTGGACTGCGTTCATTGAGTTTCGTTGACTGACAGAACACTACTGAGATTATTGAATTTTTGAGATTTCTAAGATTACTGAGTTTACTGAGTTTTCCTGATTCACATGACTGACTGAGTTCTATGAATCATGGCTTGACTGAGAGTATCTAGAAAACATGACACTAGCTCTAGACACACAGCTAAATTGTTG
Organism: Capsicum annuum; assembly: GCF_002878395.1. Lineage (NCBI taxonomy): Eukaryota > Viridiplantae > Streptophyta > Magnoliopsida > Solanales > Solanaceae > Capsicum > Capsicum annuum. The sequence continues at coordinate 103,615,477 of NC_061119.1, forward strand.
GGTACAAGTACCCCTAGGACTCGATAGCATGAAAATAACAAGACATGACACGACTTGGCACATGACCATATTCAACAATTCATAGTTCAATAATTAGGGATTATCATGAAGTATTCATATGCTATAAGCTTACACATGAATAGGAATGCATGTAATCATATCATAATTTCATAAGCCTAATCTCATGAGCATTACGTCAATCTATTACAAAGCATAACAATAATGTGGGAGTCATATAAATCATAAGGGAGAAACATGGATTCATCAATTTTGGTCCCAAAGGAGTCATAAGGCATAATTCCTGTTCTCTTAGGTATTTTATCAAACACCTTGCATACATATCATGAATATTGAAATAATACTTCATGGCAATATTTTACACTTCCAATGCAAGAATTTCAACCACATACTAACATATTTTCATGATAGTCATTGAAGACTCCAACTTAGAAATAAAACAACAATGTAAACATGGATATAATTCAATTCATACCATGGAATCCAAAGTTTATATTTCAAATAGGGTTTCTTAAGCTTCATGGGTTAAAGGGACACATGAATAAACACTTGACATATCTGGGTGGATGATTTCTGTAAAATTGGCGAAGGAAAGCTTGAATTCCTGACTTGGAATTAAACACCTAGGGTTTTTTATTCTTGGGGATTGATCTTTGAGAGAAACAATAATTTGGTATTATAGATGAGTAATGAAGTTATGAGCTTTGGTCTGGTTTAATTAGGGGTTAAAACAGGTGGAAAAAATCCCATATACCCTTTTAAAAATGGCTTAAAATCACTAACTGAAAGTGGCAAAGGATTGGGCAATGGTTCATCGCTGGCTCGATGGTCTTTCGGTCCTGACCGTCACACTTCGCCAGAACCTGAACTTTATACCTCATCTGTGATGGTTTGGGCGACGGTTCATCGCTATCTCAATGGTCCTTTAGTCTTGGCCATTTTACTTGACCAGAAGTCGGGTTCAGTTCCTTAGTCGCGACGGCTTGGGCGATATTCCATCACTAGCTCGATGATCCGTCGGCCTGACCGTCGCTTCTGGGCAGTTCCGATAGTTCTCTGTAAAACGTCCATAACTTTTTACTCTGATACCAAATTTGGATAAAATTGGTATCGCTGGATTGATAATTCAATTTTCCACATGATTAAAAGTTAAAATTTGGGAAATACTATCTAATTTAAACATTAATCATTTAGGAAGTCATCACTAACTTTTCTGGAGACTAGATTTGACTTAAAGAAAGTTCAGGGTATTACAATATCTCCCCCTTGGGAAAATTCATCCTCGAATGGGACTAAATAGACTGGGAAAGTTGATAGACTGTTCTTACTTATGGGATATGAATATTTGAACATGTCTATATGACTGGAACTTCTAATATACAGAAATCTCATACTGAATATGCATGTCTGATGCATGGATATGTGATGGATAGTCTTCATGAACGCATAATTGAAATTACTGAGAAACTGAGTTTCTCATTATGAGAATGCATATCTGATACATGAATACATGACTGACATGATACTTGAACATATGACTGGATATGCAAGGGTATTTGATACCAAGTTTATAACTAAAATCTACACATGAAACTGAATAAGCTTAAGGAAAGCTATTACATTAGGCTTAGTCTGAGGTTGCGGTGAAGAGGTGAGGATACTTGGTCCGCATGTCTGCTTCTGCTTCCCTAGTATCTCCCTCAACGGACTGATTTCACCAAAGAACTTTGACTAGAGGGACTTCTTTATTCCTCAGTCTGCGAGTCTGGTAGTCAAGAATTTTGATTGGGATCTCTTCGAAAGAAAGGTTGTTCTGAATGTCTAAGCCCTCTATAGGGACTACAACTGCTGGGTCACCTTTGCATTTCTTTATCAAGGAGATATGGAACACTGGATGAACTGAGGCTAGATCTGAAGACAATTCGTGCTCATAAGCTACCTTGCCAAAATAATTGAGAATTTTGAAGGGACCGACACATCGGGGACTGAGCTTTCCCTTCTTGCCGAATCTATTTACTCCTTTCATGGGAGAGATTTTTAAGTATGCATAATCACCAATCTCAAACTCGAGATCTTTTCTACACATATCTACATATGATTTCTATCAGCTCTAAGCTGTCTTGAGCCATTCTCTGATCAACTGAACTTTCTATAAGGTGTCGAATACTAAGTCAGGCCCTACTACTGCAACCCACCTACTTCGAACTAACTAATTGGAGATTTGCACCTCCTACCATAAAGATCTTCAAATAAATCCATCTGAATACTGGAATGATAGTTATTGTTGTATGCAAACTCAATCAAAGGCAAGTGGTCATCCCAACTCCCCTTGAAATCAATTGTACACGTCCTTAGATATCTTCCAAGGTCTGAATAGTCCTTTCTGCTTGACCATCTGTCCAAGGGTGAAAGGTTGTACTGAGGTGAACTTGGGTACCAAGACCCTTTTGGAACGCTTTATAGAAGTGAGAGGTAAACTGGGTACCTCTATCTAAGACAATAGACAATGGAACACTGTGTAATCTAACCAACTCCCTGATATAGAGTATGGCGTAATCCTCAGCTGAATAAGAGGTATGGACTGGAAGGAAATGAGATAATTTGGTCCTCCTATCTACAATGATCCAAACTAAATCATGCTGATGATGAGTATAAGGTAAACCCATCACAAAGTACATGTTCATTTCTTCCCACTTCCAAGTAGGGATACTAAACTCCTGCATGGACCCACTAGACTTCTGATGCTCTATCTTAACTTGCTAATATGTAGAGCATTTAGCCATGAACTCTGAATAGAGTAGCGTGCACCATGCGCTTCTACAAGAATTCTTTGCCTTAAGTCATCTAAACCTGGAACACACAGACGACCCTGATAATGGAGAATACCATCTCCTCCTTGGGAGAAAACCTCTACCTTCTAATATCTGACTGACTTTTTTAACTTACCAAGACTGGGATCTCTATCTTGTTTTTATTTCACCTCGGATACTAGAGATAATTTTGAACTGTTCTAAACCCATATACTATCTTCTACTGAATCGACTAAGCGAACACCTAGTCAGACAAGCTGATGGACTTCCTGAGCTAACTTATTCTTACTGACCTCAACATGAGCAACACTACCCATAGACAGTCTACTGGGAGTGTCGGCTACTACATTGGCCTTGTCCGGATGATAAAGGACACTCATGTCAAAATCTTTCAAGAGCTTTAACCACCTTCTCTGATAGAGTTTAAGATCTTTCTGAGAGAATACATACTAAAGGCTCTTATTATCTGTGAATACATCTACATAAACACCGTATAAGTAATGCCTCCAAATCAATAAGGAAAAAACTACGGCTTCTAAATCAAGATCATGAGCTGAATAATTCTTCTCATGGGGTTTAAGCTGTCTGGAGGCGTTGGCTATTACCTTACCATGATATATGAGGACACAACCCAAACCTACTTTTGATGCATCACAGTGCACTATGAATCTATCTGAACTATCTGGAAGAATCAACTTCTGAAAACTCTTTTTGCATAAATCTGACCACTGAAACTGAACCTTTTTCTGAGTAAATCTAGACTTAGGGGATGCAATAGAAGAAAATCCCTTAATAAACCTTCTGTAATAGCTAGCCAACTCTAAGAAACTCCTGATATCTGATGGAGAGATAAGGAGAGGCCAGTTTCTTACTGCTTTGGTCTTTTGAGGATCAACTCTAATGCCATCACCAAAAATAATATGACCAAGAAATACTACTGACCTTAGCCAAAATTCGTACATACTGAATTTGGCAAATAACTGATGATTTCTGAGAGTCTGCAATACTATTCTGAGATGGTTTGCATGATCATACTCACTGCGGGAATAGACAAAAATGTTATCTATGAAAACTATGACAAACATATCCAAGTACTGCTTGAACACACGGTTCACTAAGTCCATGAAGGCTGCTGGGGCATTGGTAAGACCAAAGGACATGACTAAGAATTTAAAGTGACCATACTGAGTATGAACAGCTATTTTTGGAATATCATATTCTCTAACCCTGAGGAGATGATAGCCTGATCTGAGGTCTATCATAGAAAAATAGCTGGCACCCTGAAGTTGATCGAACAAGTCATCAATTCTGGGAAGTGGATACTTTTTTTATGGTGACTTTATTGAGTTGATGATAGTCTACACACATTCTGAGAGAACAATCTTTCTTTCACACGAATAAGACTGGAGCACCCCATAGGGACACACTAGGTCTGACGAATCCCTGATCTAGGAGATCCTTCAACTATTCTTTCAACTCTATTAGTTTTGATGGTGCCATTCTGTATAGAGGAATAGATATAGGCTTAGTATCTGGAAGGAGATAAATGTCGAAGTCTATTTCCCTTTCGAGAGAAATTCCAGGAAGATCTTCGGGAAAAACATCTGAATATTCATTCACTACTGGGGCTGATTCAAAATTGGGAGTTTCGGAACTATTGTCCTTATCTCAAATAATATGATAGACACATCCCTTAAATATCATTTTCCGTGCCCGAAGGTAGGAAATAAGATGACCTCTGAAAACTGAAGTACTACCCTTCCACTCTTGGATGGGTTCATTCGAGAACTGAAACTGGAAAACTTTGTTTCTGTAGTCGACTATGGCATAGCAGGAATAAAGCCAATCCATGTTGAGAATGACATCAAAATCATCCATCTCTAATTTAACTGTCTACTGAAGTGACTTTTTGAGATACCATAACCGGACAGTTCCTGTATACCCGTCAAGCTATGATAGATTTTCCCTCTGGGGTAGAGACTAAGAAGGGCTCTACTAGAATTTTGGGACTGACTCTGAAATCAATTGTTATATAGGGAGTAACAAAAGACAAAAAAGCTCCTGGATCTAGCAAGGTGTAAACATGTACATGAAAGATCTGTAACATACCAGTAACCACATCAAGAGAATTTTCTTAATCCTGTTGGTACTGAAGAGCATAGAGTCTATTTGAGTATCGCCCACTAGTAGCACTGGAAGAGGCACCCTGGTGATTTGGCGGACCGAACTGAGCTAGAGGACGATTACACTAACCCTGAGGACCTGGTTGGGGACAATCTATGACTCTGTGGCCTGGCTTGCCACATCCGAAGCAAACATCACTACCAGCTCTACAAGTACCCTGATGGTGCTTGCTACATGTCTGACAAAGAGGATAGGTTTGAGCACTACTGACACTACCTTGAGACTTAGATCCTGGCGCCCTATCTCTGTTGCCATCATTGAATTTTGGCACTGGATCACTGGCTGAGGAAGGAGCTGGAACAGATCACTTTGGGCAAAATTAAGAATGACTTCTACCCTCTGACTTAGGTTAAGCAAAGTTGAAACTAGCTATCCTTGCTCTCGTATTCTGCTTCTCCCTTATCTTAATCTTCTATTCTTCTATTTGTTGAGCATAGATCATAAGCCTAGCTATGTCCATCTTACTAATCAACATTGCAAATCTACACTCATTGACCACACTATCATTCACCCCAGAAACAAACTTACTCATCTTGGCCCTGCTATTTGTCACCACATGAGGAGCATATCTAGCTAATTGAGTAAACTTAAGAGAAAACTCTTTCACTGTCATTTTGCCCTGCTGGGGTTGATAAACTCTAACACCATAGCTTTTCTCAGTTCCAGGGGAAAGAATCTATCAAGAGAAGCAATGGAAAACTCCTCCCACTCTATGGGTCCTACATCTACACCCATCTTGGCTTTCCACTATTTGAACCATGTATGATCCACATCCTGCAACTAATATGCAGCTAGCTCAGCACTCTCAATGGCTGACAACCCCATGATATTTCTAACCTTCTGAACCTAATCAAGGAATTCTTGAGGGTCCTCGTCTTAGAGCCAAAAAGGGATGGAGGATTCATTTAGGTGAAGTATCAAATCCTAGATACAGCTGAATTAGCCACTGGGTTGGCCGGAACAACAGCTAGCAATTCATTCTGAGCAGCAACTGAGTTAGCAAGAGTAGTGAATGTAGCTCTGAACTTTGAATGAGAGACATGTTCGTCCAAGAGGCCTACTTGGAAGGGCTGAGGGGCTAACTAATTTCTGTTTCTTATTTTGGGAGGCGTGTTCTGTCAACGAAAAGAGAGAAATGAATTTAGACTGAGAGTAAAATTTGAACTCATGCTCACAGGCACGAAATGAATACTAAAAGAAGGGAAACTGTTCCTAAAATATCTTGTAGCCACCTGTACATAAATGTGGTGCACAATACACTCATACATAAGACTCTACTAGATACGGCATTCAGACATCCTAGGACACTATTGAACCTTAGGCTATGATACCAAGTTTGTAACACCCCGAATCTGGTACCCGAAATGCCACACGGGGCTCATAACCCTGAAGGATCACAAGCTAACCCATGGCTGATATCTGTACCTGACCACTGCATAATATACTGTAGAAATGCAAAATAAAAGGCTGAAAGGCCATAAGATTAGAATATCTGATAAAACATAACATCTGAAAATATGATATATCAATACCAAAACAAAACTGAAATAACTGTGTGATCATGCTATAGTTTAGAAGACTCTAAACTATCTAAAAACTATGGATTTGATGGGATATGTCCCCAACTAACTCCGGGCTACTGAAATAATAAAGTAATAAAATAATTATGTTATCCTCAAATGATGAGGACTTACTCCTAGTTTGGCTGTTGAACGTCTGATCTACTAAGGATACTCTGGTGCTCGAACTTTTGAACCTATGGTATAAAACACCATAGCTCAAATGGGTCAGTACGATTGAATATACTAGAATACAAGTGATGTAGGCTGAATATAAGGGGTTTATATGCATGAACAATACTAATTGACTGAATAACATGAACGTCGAAATACATGCATGAATACGTGAATTATAACTGAGATCACGACATCACTAAATCTGAATACTGATAACATAAGTTTCGTATAACTCATATACTATTAACTAAATAACTATTTCTGACAGACCTATTTCTGATGGAACTAGTTGAGTTTCGTACTGAGCTGGGTGACTGTATCTGACAGTCCTGAATTTTATAGAACTATCTGAGTTCTATTACTGAGACTAAGACTGATATTATAAATGTGGGAAGTAGTCATCTAACCAACATACCCAAAATAAGATAATATAATTGAGTTGGGGTCTAATCTGTAACCCCAATTGAAAGGGTATCAATACCGCATCACCGATAAAGACAAGCTGTGAGTAATCCCGCATCAAACAGATACTCTAAGGAGAATAGTGGGACCCTAGTATAACAAGATAAGCCACCTCATCTACCCTCACCTAGCAGGTTTGATGTCTCAACCTACCTAGCGACATAGTTCTGGAGTGCAAGGATTGCTTCTAGGAATTACACCCTCTAATAACAGGTGAGTTCCCATACTTAAGCTTACTCGGTGTTGAATCCTACTCCCATCTGAATAAACACTGAACATGATTAACTGAACTAAACTGGACTGCGTTTATTGAGTTTTGTTGACTGATGGAACACTACTGAGATTACTGAATTTCTTAGATTTCTAAGATTACTAAGTTTACTGAGTTTACTGTGTTTTCCTGAGTCACATGACTAACTAAGTTCTATGAATCATGGCTTGACTGAGAGTATCTGGAAAACATGACACTGGCTCTAGACACACAGCTAAATTGCCAGGTACAAGTACCCCCAGGATTCGATAGCATGAAACTGACAAGACATGACACTTCTTGACACATGACCATATTCAACAATCCATAGTACAATAATTGGGGATTTTCATGAATTATTCGCATGCTATAATCTTACACATGAATAGGAATGCATGTAAACATATCATAATTTCATAAGTCTAATCTCATGAGCATTACGTCAATCTATTACAAAGCATAACAATAACGTGAGAGTCATATCAAACATAAGGGAGAAACATTAATTCATCAATTTTAGTCACAAATGAGTCATAAGGCATAATTCCTATTCTCTTAGGTATTTTATCAAACACCTTGCATGCATATCTTTAGGCTTAGGCATAAATATTGAAATAATACTTCATATCAATATTTTACTCTTCCAATGCAAGAATTTCAACCACATACTAACATATTTTCATGATAGTCGTTAAAAACTTCAACTTAGAAATCAAACAATAATGTAAACATGGATATAATTCAATTCATACCATGGAATCCAAAGTTTACATTTCAAATAGGCTTTCTTAAGCTTCATGAGTGAAAGGAACCCATGAATCAAAACTTGACATACCTAGGTGGATGATTTCTTAAAAATTGGTGGAGGAAAGCTTGAATTCTTGACTTGGAATTAAACACCTAAGGTTTCTTGTTTTGGGAATTTATCTTTGAGAGAAATCGTAATCTGGTGTTACAGATGAATAATGAAGTTATGATCTTTGGTTTGGTTTAATTAGGGGTTAAAACGTGTAGAAAAGACCCAAATACCATTTTTAAAATGGTGTAAAATTGTTGATCGAAAGTGGCGATGGTTTGGGCGAAGGTCCGTCGTTTGCTCGATGGTCCGTCAGTCCTGACCGCTGCACTTGGCCAGAACCTAAACTTTCTGCCTCATCTATGATGGTTTGGGCGATGGTTCATCGCTAGCTCGATGGTCTGTCAGTCCTGGCCATCGCACTTGACCATAAGTTGGGTTCAGTGCCTTAGTCTTGACGGTTTGGGTGAAGGTCCATCGCTAGCTCGACGGTCCATCGGCCTGACCGTCGCTTCTGGGCAGTTTCGACAGTTCTCTGTAAAATGTCCATAACTTTTTACTCCGATACCAGATTTGGAAGAAATTGGTCTCATCGAGCTAATTCAATTTCCCACATGAATAAAAGTCAAAATTGAGGAAATTCTATTAGATTTAAACATGAATCATTCAGGAAGTCATCACTAACTATTCTGGAGACTAGATTTGACTTAAAGAAAGTTTAGGGTATTACAATTAATTTCCATGAACTTTGATTTAATACCATGTTTTAATGAGTTTATTGTTGTTAGTCAATTCCTCAAGTTTTAGCGTTATCATTTGTTGAATTAAATCATGACTTAGTGTTTTCCATGATAAGTTTATGTCAATTATGCCGGTCCTTTAGTAATTCTATGATTATTTTAAACCATGAACTATAAGTGTTTGATAAAATGCCTACAAGAGTAATTGTTTTAATAAGAGTCTTCATGCTATGTCCTTCAATGTTTAATGTCATGCTACTACTATTGTTTTAAGTCCTGGGGGTATTAAATACCCAACCGTAGCTATTTACTTAATGTTGTGCCAGTATCTTCATAATAACTTCAGATTATATCATGAGCATTATCAGAACAGTCAGTTAAACTCAGAATAGTCTAGCATTTCAGTGTCATTCATTTGGGAATAGAATTTAGCACCGAGCAAGTGTATGGATGGCGGCTTCCTCGTTAGATAGGCAGATTCGTTAGTAACATTCCTTATACTCCACAACTACGTATCCAGCGTAGGATATGAGTAGTCACCCATCAGATTAGGCTTGACTATCTCGCAGGGGTCACACATTAGTTCAGGCTTGACACCCTTAGTCCTTTGGTCATGATATTAATTTAGTGGATCCACACAGCCAGCGTTAGTACCCATGGAACAGTATTAACACCGTTCCAACTGGGGTTACAGGTTGGACCCCGATTAGCTCAAATTGGGGAATGTCAGTTAGATGATACCTCCCACAGTCTTAGATACAGTCTCAGTCACAGTTCCAGTTTAGTTCCTCAGTCTTAGTATTGCTTGACCAATGCATACAGATTTTAGTTATTTTTAGTATTTTGGTTTGCAGATTTCATCCAGTTCATGTCATATTCTTGGTCATGTATCCTCAGTGTCTACAGATTTTGTGTTCTCTATTCAGTATTCCATATTTTACGTGTATATTCAGATAGATCGTTACCACTATTCATAAAACCTTGCATTTTAACCTGCCTCATTTAGAATACCAGTATTATTAAAGTACTGATTGCATACCTTTCTTTTGCGTTATGATGTATCATATCATAGGTGTTGATGCTCAGTTCCCAAATCGCACTTAGTCCCTCAGATTCTCAACAGTACAGTAGCAGTGGTGAGTTCTCATCACCGGAGGACAGGCTATCTTATTTCATGTCTTTATTTCAGTAGTCAATAGAGTTAATTGGGGGCTTGTCTCATCAACTCTTAGTTATTCAGTCTTAGAGGCTTTTCAGATATTACAGTTAGTTAGTTGTTTAGTTTATCAGTACTTTATCAAATTCAGATAGTCGTTTTCCTAGAATTATATTTCAATTTGAATTCAGATATTTAAAACCTTATGGCACTTCAGTTATTCTTCTGCATTCACAATTATACTATTCAGTGCTCACAGCAGGTACCAGCTCATGGGTTAGCTTGTGGTCTCTTAGGACCATAAGCACCATGTAACTACTAGGGGGTGGTCTTAGGTCATTATATTTAGCCTCAAGTTGGCATTATCAAGTTCAAAGAGGGTAGGGTTCAAGAAAGGGATAACTTTCAAACGGTATGAGGCTTGTAATATGGTTTCCAAAGAAAGGTTAATAGGCTCAAACTGGGTGACTAGGGATACCATTCATGAACGGGTAGGTTTTTTAGGCTAAAATGATTTTCAACAATCACAAGGAAGGCCAAAGATTATTTCACTATGTCGTCCAAGCTACACCTCCACTCTGAATATGATACAGTCTCTACAAAATATAGTAACCCAATAGAGGTTGGGGTCAAATCCCAAGGGAATACGTGAAATCGTGTCTCTCAGTTATTGTAATCAACGGGCGGAATTGGAAAAGTAAATGGGGGTTTTGAACAGTAATATCTAATAAGTGGCGAATATAAACTTTTGTTGTTTTAATCACTCATAGGTGAACACTAGAATTATAATCCTCTAGTTTCTCAACTCCGTAGGCTTATCGTGCTTTGTTGAATCAACCCTACACCATGCATGCAAAATCGATGAGTTATTTACCTTCTACAGTCTTTTGGGCGAGCAGAAGAATTTCACCTTTTACCTTTTAAGTCTGAGGTTGTCGCCTTACTAACCCTTATCTTGATCCCAGTTAACTATTGTCTTTCGAGTCTCTAGTTATTAGATAAAATATAACCATGTTACTTAGATAAAACCTAGTAGAGTGGAACGAAAGTTAAACTCTAAATTACTGTTGTCATTATCTTTTCCTAGTCACTACTCCACTTTTTGAGTAAGTAGAAATAATATAGGAGGCATCGTAACATGTTCACCTGATAAGAAAACTATTAAAGCAAAGATAATGCAATGCAGTATAGGTATCGATTTACAACAATAATATCACTTCCCCTACTCCGTCAATCCGCCAGGGTTTTCACAACTAGCTAAGGGTTTATAGCCACTCATTCTTGTGAAGTAATCAACAACATAAGATGAAATCAGAATAATGACAAGTAAAACCCCAAAACCATAAATGAATTAATCAACTGAAATCAATACAAGAGAATTCCAAGAATTAAACTGAATCTCGAAATTAAAATATGTTTGTATGTCTTACGAGTGTGTGACTCCTAGTAGAAAAACACATAAGGTGTATTTATTGTACATGAGGAAACCCTAAAAGCCCAAATGAAATAGGAGAAAAAAGGGTCAGTGGCTACTTGTGGTCCCTACTTGTGCCCTTGCCTCAGGCGCATATGGTACCTGTGGCCTGCAGGGTGGGCGCATATAGTGACCACATATGATCGGACCAAAAAATTCTGAAGGTTAGCTCTTGGGATTTTTGACTTCTAATGCATGCTTTTCCCACATGTGGTATATGCGGTCCACATGTTGACTTAGCATGTGCTGGGAGTTATTTTTTAGCTCTTCTTAAATTTTTGCACATATTTTGGTCACGAACAATCCAAAAAGTGTCCTGAACATCAAAAATTGCTCCCATAAGTAGCCAAAATCACCTTCTTTCATCTTTTTTCATGAACTTAGCATCCGAAACATGGTTTCTTGTAAAACATACCCAAAACACATCATATGTAACAAAACAACCTCAGAAACTAGCATATTTTCCTTGTTTTAAGCATTGAAAGTGCAATATTTCTATAGCACATCATTCACCAACCGCATATAATCAAGAATACCTTTGAAAGCCCAATAGGGCAAGTTTTAGATGACACAAATAAGCATAGGAATCATTAAACTAATACTCACCACACATGGAATGAAAACTATTTTAGAAGGATTGATTACATTTCCTACTTAAGAACAAAAGGAGTCATTTATCACATTACCATCAACTAAAGAATTAGGAGTCACAAAAAAAGGCAGAGCGTTGTTATAATATTATTCACTTCCATGCCCTTTATTTTAACAAAGATTTTTAGATGGAGAGGATGCTTATTTGGCATTTCACCATGCAAGGCTAACTATCATTAGCAGCAAGCAAGCCACAATCTCACGTTTCGGCTCTTACAAGGGAAATACTATGACTACTCAGACTTTACCGAAGGAATATCAATCCTAATTCATGATGCTATGAGTACTTAGACTTCCCTGCATTTAGGAATCTCACACATCAAAATGATGATTTTTCTTTAAGAATATCGTCACTCAATCTATCATAGGGAAAATATCGTCCAAAGGGACTAGCAAATGTCAATCTCAACTTATAATGCCACAGGTACTCATACTTCCCCTGCATATACTACTCCAACACTTCAAAATGACAATTTTCCCTTAAGAATGTCTTGACTCAACCTATCATAAGGAAAGCTCGTCCAAAATAGCTATCAAAAAGAAAAACCAATCTAAAAATGAGAATAAATGAAAAACAAATAATCCAACAAAATCCCTATGAAGTGATCATACTCACCTATACCATTTAAATTGGTAGAGGTCGATCGTTGTCAATAGTTCAACTTATGTTGAGGTCGAATCCACTAGGAGCGAAATTAACTTTGTAGTGCTATAGGTGTTAATAGTTACTAAATACCCATAATGTAAACAAAGTAAAATAAATGATTTAAAATGGGGGGTTGATTTGGAACAAGGATTGATCAATGTCTATTCAAGTTGACATATTCAAGGCAACAGATGTGATTGAAAATTCAGGATAAAGAAGATCTTGGGATTATGTCTATCTAAGGGCAAGTTATGCATGGGTGCATAATGATTTGGTGCAAATTCTAGTCATTAACAATATGGTAGGCTAGGTTGAAGGTCCTTGTGGCTAGTTTGTCAACAAAGCCTCATAAATACCACTCATTGACCCTTTTGGGTACCTAATGAATGTGTCAATTAAAACCACCTCATACCTCAATTAGGCATCCCTATTTCTAGGAAAAAGCCCAAGACATAGCCAACTCTTTACTCACCCTTATTTCTAAGATAGCGAAAAGATAGCAAACTACAACCATATTTATCCACTATTCCTTTGTCACCCATATCCCTCTTTTAAGGATGATAAGGGTTCCCAAAGTTCACCCACATCCCACTTTCAAGGATGATGTGAGATTTCAAGAACTTTAGGCTTTCACCAAAAATCCATTTTGGGCATTTGGGGTTTTCACCCACAAACCCCAACTAATTCAAACCAGCAATAGTGAAATCCATCATCAACAAACTAAAATCTACACAAATACATCACAACCCATACATAATTCCACCTTAGTTTAACATAATCCCAAGAGAAGAAAGTGTAGCTACTTATGGAATTAAGGAAAATAGATATACCAAGAGGTTCATTCAAAGCATCCATGGCAATGGAAAATTAGGAGATTCTTCAATTTAACTTCAATTTCACCAAACTCAAAATTGGAAAATTTAAATACAAAAGTTTCCCCAATTAGTAGGGTTACAAATTCTCCAAAAATCAATTATTCAAAGTGTAACATCCAAATGGGAAAGTGTTTTATTAATATAAGGGATTTGGGTTTGGCTGGGAAAAATAACAGAATTACCCTTGGGCATAAACCTGCCTAACCGCGATCGTTGTAGCTTGTTCGCGATCATGGCTATTGCAAATGCAGTGAGATCCTCGTGGTTGTAGAGGATGACCTATCTTGACTGGCCATGATCGTGGCCCTCATATTAGATCACGGTAACTGAGACTGATTATATGCAAGGTCTTTAGTTGTGCCCTTTTCTTCTCCTTTTGGTTTCCCACTTCTATCTCATCACTTGTGTACCTAAAAAATGTGGAAATTAAAATATTCAACTAAAAAACTTGTCTCATTCATACCTTCAAATCAAAGTAGTGTGCACAAATTTTTAATGTAAATAAGTGGGAAATTAACCACTCATCGAAAAGCATAAGCTCAACATAGGTACCTAATATACATAGAAAAACATAAGAATTTCCAAATAACAATATCCATAACAGAATTTAAAAACATCTATATACTACAAATATTCATAACAATCATGTGCAAAGAGAAAAATTATCCAAATACTACAAAACAAATATGAAATACGAATACAAGGGCACCCCCAAAGACTGCAGTGTCCTCACTGCATATCATCAAAGCATAATAGAGTAAAAGGGTTCCCTGAAACCACATCACTAACTAATGTCACTCTTATTCTCCTCATCCTCAATATCTTCAGCATTACCCTCATTGTCTTCAAACCACTATGCTATAATCTAATCATCAGCTTCTAGCCTCACAGAGGAAATTCCCTCTCTTGGCTTCACCACCTTCCACAAATCCTTCACCTCTTTCCACATTCGGGTGAAGAATTTATCTTACATATTCTCTCTATTCTTCATCATTGTATGCTACTCACTCAACTCTTGGTGTGACTTGTCAAAAAAAGTGTAAGATTGCTCCAACTGGGAGATGGTATCCCCTTGCTTCCTCTAATCTTCTAGGAGCTTAAGATAATCCCTATAAGGGACATAAAAGAAAGGACTAGAAGAAGACTCACCAGGTCCTGTGGGTAATCTGGAAACCAACTCCTGAACCATCCGCATCCCACTTTTCAACTCCTCGGATGGCCCTACCAACTATGGTCTACAAGATTCGAATTCATCATGAACTGACTTACTCATAGCAATTTTCCTCTTCTTAATTGTAGAAGCCGTGCCTTCACTGTGTATTTTCAATGGGTAAATCTTTGTCCTTGGTGCTATCTGAGGATCCCCTGGATACTCTTCGACTCACGCCTATTTGCACAGCTCAGTGACCAAGAAAGGATATATTAGTATAGACCCATCTCGAGCCTTGTATGCCCGAAGATCTAAGAGGACTAAAAGACAAACATTTAAAGTAATGTTTTCTAGAATACATGCAACTATTTGGTCCTTATCACTTGAATATTTGTTGTATTCATGGTTGGGGAGACACGACTGTAGATGATCATCAACCAAATCCTTGCCTCCGTCGTGAACTCATTCAAAGTGATTCCAATTTTTGTAGTTGCCCAATGTACTTCTCTTATCGAGCACAACTACAAGACCAACCAACTACCCTAAGAAAAATCCCTTGCTTCAAATATTGATGAATCGACATCCGGTAACCTATACACCTTATTAATCTCCTTAGACCCAAAACGAACCACCTTGCCTTTTATCCTTATTATTGGTTCGGACAGTTTTACAGTTGTGAGATTTGTGTAAAACTCCCTTACCTATTTCTCATTGGCATGGCATGGCTCCAATGAAAAATATATCTATCCCATCGCCTCCAACCTCTGATAGAAGGCTAGGAGGGCTTCAAGAACTCTCTTTAAGGAGATGTATCTTTTAGAAATAGTTTCTGACATGACCCGAACCAAGGACGTGTCGTAATGGGTATCCCAAGTCCAACAAGGACCGGAGACCACCCCCGATACCCAAACCAACCTCTAATCATATACTCTAAGTCGTATGAATTCCAAACATATAACAGGATAGAATAAGAATAACTATTAACTTAAAGACTTTGGGATAGGTCCATGACCATGGCCAACCCAAATAAGTCTAAGCATACAATGCAAACCAATGACCATAACCAAAATTGAAATAATAACCAAATCCGTATCCATAACATAATAAAACAGAACAATCATAAATCAACTAAAGTAATATAGGATCAGCCCCAATACCAATAATAATGTCAAGGATGACACCATTGTCGACACCACCCATACCAACCCATAGTAGTCTCACAAAGCCTCTATCCAAAATCAAAACAACATCCGGTCATGACATGCCCCGACAATAGCCAAAACCAATGTCCAAGACTAACCAATGAAAACATAAGAAACTAAAACAAGAAATTGAGCCTTCCAAAGTATGGAAGCTCACCACTTCAAGTCAACACAAGTTGTTCCCAAAGTCTGATCACTGAGTAGGAAGTATAGTATGACCAAAACCTGCACCGTGTGGGGATACGATGCCGAAGATGGTTAGCGGTTGGAGCGCTAGCATGTAACTCAAGGATAAAGATAAAATAATGCCAACAAATCAAAACTAATCAAACAATGCATAGACTAATGCAATACATACATACATACATACATACATATATAAATTTATACCATGCTGGAATAGGGAACAAGATTAACATGAACTTTATAAATCATTAACTTGGGAAATGTAGCATTACCGTCATAGAACAAGGAACCCACGGGCTATATGGACCCAGTTCTCCCTAGCTAGAAGTTTCCCAGTGCATGTATCCACGAGAATAATATAATATCAGTATTTGTATATGAATTTATGGGGTACTCGAACCTCCCGGCATAATCAAGGTGACTTAAGAACCAATACATGTAGTAAGGGGGACTCGAACCTCCATTTCATATATTTATTTGGAGAAATCAAACCACCCAGTCATAAGACACCCACATCGGCTAGTGCAATTTCTAGTGTTAGTCATTCGAACTACACTTTAACAACCCAGCTACACATCCCGCTATTAAGCCCAATGTAAAACCATCACTCAATATACACAACTATCAAGTCAATTACTTACCAAAGGCACTTCGTTGGTATCGTCATACCAATACTACTTGCAAGTATACCATATGACATTATCATTATCAATCACCATTCATTCAATTAACTTTGGGACTCGAACCCATCGTCTAACAAAGACACTTGTTCAATTCAAAGATTAGGAACTCAAACCCATTATCTAATAATAAAGTAAATCAAGTTAACATTGAGGGACTGAAACCTATTTAACCAATTAAACCACCAAGGTTACCATTTAGATCATTACATGGCCAATAATTCCTTCACAAAACTATTTACCAACCATTCACATTCATAAGGACAATGCCTTAGTTCAGAACATCACTATTATGTGGCTAGTTTACTCTTTTTGGCATTTTCACAAACACTTTGAGGGCATACTATTATCAAGGCCAAATTCAAGGTAAAGACCATCAATTTTAGTGTAACCCATGACACATTTGTTAAACTACAATTACCAAACACCTATATGTGTAAACCATCACCAAAAATATGTATAAACCATCAAGAGTGAGTTTAAAGAGTATTTTTGGAGAGTTTGATCTTTCAATAGTGAGTTATGAGAGGCCACAACATGGTTTAAGACGTGGGGACTCAAGGGTTTAGGGGTGGGAAATGTTCAAAATACCCCCAGCTTAAAATCTCAAAACATACATGCAAGAGGGTACGACCCATCCCTCTAAATCGTACCCTAGGGTACGAGTGGTACCCTTATCTCGTACCCTGGTATTATCTTGGACCCCCCATACTGACCAACATACGACCACCCATGACTAACTCATATAACTTGTACTAGAGACAAAATTTTTGGGACAAGATTTAGGGCACCATACGACTTAACAACATACCATTCGTACCCCAACTAACGACTAGTAAGATGTTCAGTCATACTTTAGATAGAAACCAACCCAACCATATTGATTTATATATGAAAGGAGGTACCCTAACCCGTATAACATCATACGACTAGTACCTCAAGTCGTATGATGTCCAAAAGCTTAATGTTCAAGAATTTTCTAATGGTCAAAACCAGGGTGTTTCAATTCTTCCCCACCTGGATCATTCGTACTCGAATGATAGTAAGGTAAGCACAAGCATGAGTTAACACGCCATTATACATCAAACTAATATTTAACTAAGTTAGAAAACAATTATACAAGTATATCACCCTTTTCTTTAACAAAGTTTGAAAACAAAAGTATGATGAAGAACATATACCTTCTGCATGAACTCCGAGAGTAGAAAATAGTAATGGAAATATAGACTTCATGTCCTCTTCCATTTCCCAAGTTGTCTTTTCAACCTTATGATCCCTCCAAAGTACCTTTACTGAAGCCATATCTTTTTTCCACAACTGATGAACTTGATGATCTAAGATCTCAACCGAGACTGCCTCATAAGATAAAGAGTCTAAAATATCCAAGCCTTCCAAAGAAACAACCGATGAATGATTACCCACACACTTTTTCAACATAGAGACATGGAAAACTGGATGAATAGAGCTCAAACTAGAAGGTAACTCCAATTCATAGGCAACATTGCCAACCCTCTTCAAAATTAAGTAGGGACCAATATACCGAGGACTTAATTTCCCCTTATTACCTAACCGCATTAACCCTTCTGGGAATACCTTCAATAATACTCAATCACCAATATTAAACCCCAAATCCCTATGTCGTACATTCGCATATGACTTTTGGTGACTTTGAGAAGCTTTCAACCTATCACAAATCACCTTAACCTTTTTCAAGGTTCGGTGAATCAAATCAGGGCCAAACAACTTACCCTCGGCAACTTTATACCACCCAATAGAAGCACAATATCTCCTACCATATAATGCCTCAAAAGGAGCCATACCAAGGCTAGAGTGATAACTATTATTTTAAGCATATTCAATCAAAGGAAAATGGTCAAACCAACTACCACCATAGTCGATCATGCAAGCATGAAGCATATATTCCAATATTTGAATGGTCCTATCCACTTGTCTATCTAACTGGGGGTGGAAAGTGGAACTAAGGCACATCTTAGTTCCCAAGCCTTTCAGAAATTACTTCCAAAAATTAGATGAGAATGGAGTACCATGATACGTAATAATAGAAACCATAGCACCATGCAATATCACAACTGGAGCACCATGCAATTTCACAATCTCCGCAAGATACAACTTAACATAATCCTCTGCCAAATAACTAGTCCTCACCGGAGAGAAGTGAGTAGACTTGGTCATCCTATCCATAATGACCCAAATTAAATCACATTAATTCCAACACTAGGGAAGATCAGTTACACCAGGGAAGACCAGTAATGAAATACATGTTAATCACTTCCCACTTCCATTCGGGAAACTAAATCTCTTGGTACAAACCATCAGTCTCATGTGCTCAACTTTCACTTTTTGACATACCATACACTTTGCCACATAGCTAGACATATCTTTTTTCATATTGTTCCACTAATAGAACTTCCTGAGATCATGATACATCTTCGTAGAACCATGATGGATAACATAATGTGATTCATGATCTTCATCCAAAATCCATCCCTCAACCCATCGCATCAGGAACAAATAACCTACCTTGGTACCTCAGGATACCATCATCACCAATCACAAAGTCAACAACTTTTTGCTGACCCAAAAAGGGTGACCCATATTACTATTAATCTTTATTAAATTATGATCCAATATCTATGTTTTCTTTATCTCAACAAGAATATATGATTATGATAACTGATGCATAAACACACCACCATCGTCAGAGTTCGTGAGATGAACTCCAAGACTAGTTAAATGGTGAATGTCCTTCACCAACACCCATTTATCCTTATCTACATGAGCCAAACTCCCCATGGATAACCTGCTAAGAGCATTAGCAACAACGTCAGCCTTACCTGGATGGTATTGAAGACTCATATCATAGTCTTTCAGCAACTCAAGCCATCTCCATTGACTGAGATTTAGCTCTTTTTGAGTAAACACATATTGCAGGCTCTTATGATTAGAAAAGATGTCAATATAAATCCTATAGAGATAGTGATACCAAATTGTCAGCACAAATACCACCACAAACAACTCCAAGTCATGAGTAGGGTAGTTCTTCTTATGAACTTTCAACTACCTAGAAGCATAAGCCATCACCCTACTATGCTTCATTACCATACAACCCAGCCCAATATGAGAAACATCCCAATACACTATGAAACCAACATTACCCTTGGGCAGGGTCAAAACTAGAGTTGGCATCAACTTTTCAACACTATCAACATACGCATTAGACCAAAAGAACTTAAACTTCTTCTGGGTCAACTTATTCAATGGGGCAGTTATAGTCAAAAAATAGTCCACAAATATCCTATAGTAATCGACTAAACCCAAGAAGCTCTGAATATTGATTAGAGTCGCAGGTCTAGCCCACTTCTTAACCACCACAATATTTTATGGGTATACCATGATCCCTTTACTAGAGATAACATGAACTAGAAAAGTTATAGCCTTCAACCAAAACTCACACTTAGAGAACATGGCCTATAAACACCAATCCTTTAAGGTATATAACATAGCACAGAGGTTATTGACATGATCCTCCTCACTCTTAGAATAGACCAAGATGTCACAAATAAGGATAATGGTAAATGAATCCAAAAACTAATGAAAAACCCTATTCATCAAACTCATAAATATTATCGGAGAGTTGGTCAACCTAAAATACATGACTAGGAACTCATAGTGACCATACCAAGTCTTGAAGGCAGTTTTAGGGATATCAACTTTCCTAATCTTTCCTAATCATAAGATGATGATAACCCAACCTAAAATCAATCTTAGAAAAATACTTTTCACCTTGAAGATGATCAAACAAGTCGTCGATCCTAGGAAGAGGATACTTATTCTTTTGGGTCACCTTATTGAACTGACGATAGTCAATGCACATCCGAAGGGAACCATCCTTCTTACGCACAAATAACATAGGAGAACCCTAAAGAGACACACTAGGACAGATAAAACCTTTATCTAAGAGATCCTTCAATTGCTATTTAAGCTCCTTCAACTTAGCTGGAGCCATTATATAAAAAGGGATAGAAATTGGAAGACTGTCTAGAACAAGATCAATCTAAAAATCAATTTTACTATCAGGAGGTACACCAGGAAGATCATCAGGGAAAACCTCGAGAAACTTATTAACTATACGAATGGATTATAGAGAAGGACCTTTCGAGTTAGAACCTTTAACCTGGACCAAATGATACAAACTCTCTTTGAAGATCAACTTTCAGTCTCTGAGATATGAGATAAACTTCCCCTTAGTCACTAAAAAACCCTTTCCCATACAATGACCGTCTCATTAGCGAATTTGAACATGACCTTACGGGTCCAACAATCAAAGGAAACAAAATATAAATGCAACCAATCCATCCCTACTATGACATCAAATTCAACCATATCTAAATCTATCAAATCCATAAGAGTATCTCTACCACTAATAGATACCACATATCCCTTATAGACTATTTTAGCAATCACAAAGTCACCAATAGAGGTAGATACAAAAAAAAAGATCAGAAATATATTCATGACCAAAACCAAAATGAACAGCCACAAATGGGTCACATAAAAAGGAGTGGACCATGGATAAAGTAAATAAGACACATCACAGGAGAAAAGTTTCAACATACCCATGACAACATCAAGAGATGCCTTACAATTCTCACAAGACACAAGGGTATATAACCAATTTTTGCTAGTGCTGGTGCCAGAAGTAGAAAAAGATGTAGAAGCAACACCCATTGGTGCTTGAGCAGATGAAGAGACAATAGAAATATTACTAGCCCCAGAAGCCATTCTAGGATGATAGTCAAACTGCATAGTGACTTAAGCACCAATACATGTATTAAGGGGGACTCGAACCTTTCTTTCATATGTTTATTCAAGGGACTCAAACCACTCGGTCATAAGATACTCGTACTGGCTAGTGCAGTTTCCAATATTAATCCTTCAGACTCCACTTTCATGACCTAGCTATACACCCTAATATTAAGACCAATTTAAAACCATCATTCGATATACACGACCATTAAGTCAATTACTTACCAAAGGCACTTCATCAATATCATCATACCAATACTAGTTATAAGTATACCACATGCCATTACGATTATCAACCAACCATTCATTAAATTAACCTTGGGACTTGAACCCATCTTCTAACAAAGACACTTGTTCAATTCAAAGTTTTAGGACTCGAACCCATTGTCTAGCAAAGACATAAATCAAGTTAACATTAAGGGACTCAAACCTATTTAACCAATTAAACCACCAAGGTTACCATTTAGATCATTACATAGCTAACAAGGCCTTCACAAAACCATTTACCAACTATTCATAATCATTAGGCCAATGCCTTAGTTCAAAACATCATTAACATGTGACTAGTTTACTCTTTTTGGTATTTTCACAAATACTTTGAGGGCATACTATTATCAAGGCCAAACTCAAGGTAAAGAACTTCAATTTTAGGGCAACCCATGACCCATTTGTTAAACCACTATTACCAAACACCCACATGTACAAACCATCACCAAAATCATGTATAAATACAATTTAAACCAAGAGTAAACAATACTCAACAATTGTATCAAAACCCTCAACATTGGTTTTTAAAAGCACAATTTATGAATCTTAATCAATGTTTAAAACATATGATATTTGAGAACTAACAATGAGGGAAGAGTCACATGCCTTATTTAAGAAGATTCACGAAAGAAATGTGACTCTCAAGCCTCAAGATGATCACTTTTGAAGAACCCTAGCCCAAATCTTCAAGAGAGATTTTAGAAAGTATTTTTGGAGAGTTTGATATTTTAATAGTTAGTTATGAGAGGCCACAACATGTTTTAAGATGTGGGGACTTAAGGTTTTTGGGGTAGTAAATGTCCAAAATACCCCCATCTTAAAAGCTCAAAACATGCATACAGGAAGGTACAACCCATTCCCCTAAATTATCCCCTAGGGTACAAAAAGTACCCTTATCTTATACCCTAGTATCATCTTAGACCCCTCATACTGACCAACATATGACCACACATGACTAACTTGTAACCTATCAAATGATAAGTACCCTATAACCCATACCCTAGAAAGAATACTTTGAATAAGACTTAGGGCACCATACAACTTCGAAATGTACCATTCATACCCCAACTATCGACTAGTAAGATATACAGTTATACCTTGGATGGAAACCAAACCAACCACACTGATTTATATATGAAAGGAGAGACCCTAACCCATACAATATCATATGACTAATACCTCAAGTTGTATAATGTCCAGAAGCTCAATGTTTAAGAATTTTCTAAGGGTCAAAACTAGGATATTTTAGATTCTTCCTGGCCAAATTTGTATAATAGGTAGCTTAACAATTGGGAGGGAGAAATTGATTTTGGTCAAAATTTGTCCTTTTTAACCTTTGGTTAAAAACCTAAAAAATAATATGAAAGCATGAACTTTCAAAATTATCATGATAAAATAATGTTATGTGACTAAAAAAAGCTAAATGCATGGTTTAAGAATTGAATTTAGTCCCAAACAACAATTTATAGCATTTTAATAAGACCTTCTGACAAGCCTCAATTATCGCGATCGCAACTCAGCAGATCACGATCGCAAAACCTGAATGTTCTATTAGATATGCCTTAGTTATCGTGATTGCAATCTGTTGAGCCATGATCACAAACCTGAGGGCTAGTCGTCCCTAGAAATCTCCAACTGAATATTTTCATTATTTTCACACAACTATATTAATAGACAATTCCTAAACAAAAAAACATGAACCATAATACATAATCACTCAAAAATTCCCTCTAAATCATAGAAACACTCTCAAAGATTTTATTTGGGAATTTTATCAAACACTAGGTGTGCACTTTAAATTCTCACTTACTTTGAACCAAATTTGCGTACTCCAAACTTCCTAAATCATTTACACACCAAGTGAAACACAATCCATACAAGATAAATCAATTCCAAGCATCACTAAGTAAAGAAATCACAAACTCAATTCTTGGCCCTAAATATGAAACAAAGGATCAATTTGCACAATTAAAGAGAAGATTAAGAGGCATACTTGATGTTTGTGTGTATATACAGATGAATATTACTTCGAAAACTATTTAAAATTGATGAAAAAGTAATTGATTTAAGGTAATTAAAGAGAAGAGGAGGGTGGAACTATTTTGGAAATAGTTTAGCCTTTTAATAACTACTTATATTGCAATTGTGATAAGGGTTTTGAAATCGCGATACTCTACTGACGTGGGTTACTACAATCGCGATCCTTCTTGTAGATCATGATAACTGAGGCACTATTGAGGCACCTTTAAACTTCAAATTCACAATCACGATCTTTGTGTCGCGATCGCAATAATTGAGACCAGATTCAATTCCCTTATTTTCAACTGGTGCATCTCCAAACTTGATTCCAATCTACTTTTTACCTCCCAACCTATTTGAATCACCTTCAAAGTTCCAATATTTTGTGGATTAACAAAGAAAGAAAATCCTAACCTATTCTAACAATCTAAATTCAAAGGATACATATAAGATTCATGAAACCCATGTGTTGCCTCTTATCTAGCGCTTGATTTAATGTCGCGGCATAAAGCTCATTCATCATTACTTCAGATCCTTGAATAAAAATGACTCAATCTTAGTTGCTCCGGGTCCACCAACATGGTAATGCTTCAATCTTTTCCAATTTACCACAAATTTGTTGTTCTTGTGGTCTTTCAACTTAATAACACGACCAGGATATACATTTGAGATCACAAATATACCTGACCACTTTGATCTAAGTTTACCCACAAAGATCTTAAACCTTAAATAGAAGAAGAGCACATCATCACATATATGAAACTCTCGCTTTAATATATTGTCATCATGCTACCTCTTCATCTTTTCTTTGTACAACATGGAGCTTTATATGCTTTAAGTCAAAAATCATCAAACTCATAGAGTTGATTCACTCTTGCTTTGGATGCATCCTCCCAATCCATATTCAACTTCCTCAAGGCCTATAAAGCCTTATGTTCTATCTCAATAGGTAAGTGTCATACCTTCCCAAACACCAATTAGTAGGGGGACATACCAATAGGAGTTTTATGGGCCATCTTATATGCCCAAAGTACGTCATCGAGTTACCTTACCTAATTTGTACGAATAACAATCACGGTTTTCTTAATGATGGACTTGATTTCCCAATTTGACACTTCTACATGACCACTTGTTTGGGGATGTGTAATGACCATTTAGGTCATTATTCATATTCTTGTTTTCTTTCTTCGATAGAGCATTTCTATAGACGTCCCAAGTCATTAATGACTTACAGGGACCTATAGTTCGGTTACCTGATGGTTCAATTGAATTTTAGAACCTTTTTTCTCAATTTGAAGTCATCATTAGTCCTAATTGACCGCCAAACAAAAACTTTAGTAAAATAGCTTTATATGTAAAATCCAACTTCGCAACACATCCAGAACATCGAAAACTATGGGATTTCAAATCATATTTATTCAAAATGAACCCCGGATACATTCTGAGGCTTTGTCCAAAGCTCAAAATGAAGTACTAATCTTTAGCCATAAATAGCATACACCGAGGTGTCGGGACTACAGTGAAGGAGGTGTGACCATAAGGCCGCAACCCTGGTGATGCGGGGGTCATGACCTCGTCATAAGAGGGCTGGTCTGTCCATATTTAAGTGCTATATTGCATGAATTTTTGGCCATTTATGCCGCCCTCTTAACCTAGAAACCTTAATGAAGTATAAAACTTTTTTGAATAATAAAACCTTTTTAGTGTGTCTTGTTGGTTGAATTGGAGCTTAAACAACTTGCATGATTGATTCTTGCTACTATCTAAGGTAAGAAATCCTCTAATTTGGTATTGATTTATGGTTTCTTAACTCGAAACACCTAAACCATTGAGGGACAATTATAGCCCCAATATTGAGTGATTGACTCAAATTACTTGAGGGTTTTAACTTTCTAAAGATAGTTGGGTTAAGGGTTGGTCTTGGAAACTTCTTTCCAAGGGTGAAACCCAATTGGGGTTTTGGTGTCCATTTGAAACCCATGGCACAATAGTGCCATAATGGGTATTGTCATTCTTGTTGTAATGCTTAGATTGTATTGTTGATAGTATTGCTTGTAGAAGAGGAAACTTCATGGAAGGGAAAGAAAAATCTCATTTATTTGTGAGTTGCTTGGATTCAAGGTAGGTTAGGCTTACCTGTAGACTATATTAAGCTTTTTTGTAATGTAATTACTAATCTTTGGCGAGATTGGGTAGGGAATTTAGATGATAGTTAATTAAATGGAGAACTTAGGATTTATTGATTCTATAGACTATTAATTTGTAAGGTATGACATTTGACCCTTAGTCTAGGACCATGGTTAGCTTATTTATGGTATCATAACTAGTATGAGACCACTATAGTTATTCTAAGTATACATAAATAGCATACTCCTCTATTCTTAGGTATGTTTTGACCTACATAATGCCTAGATAGAAGATGACCTTGGTGTTGGGTAGACTTAGGAAAGATTCGTGAAGAGACTTTCCCTATAGACCTAGAAAGAATTGGTAAGCCCTTATGGTGAGGTATGGATGAATTAGCCTAATTACGGGTAGAAGCTAGACTTATATTAGTAAGCTTGGCATTCTCAAGAATTAGAAGTGGGACTTGACCTACCTTAAGCTTGAACTAAGTAAATGCTTAGCGACCTAGATGCGTGGTGATTGTCTAAACTATTTGAACAAAGCAGTTGTGATGGTTGAACTCGATTATCGGATTATCTTATGATCATGACTTGAATAATCTTGTTAAGTGAGTATTGTGCATGTCTTGTAAGTACTCATGCTCTTGTTTATGCACATATTACGTGTGAAGCTTATTAGTCAAGTAAAATGGCAAGAGTTATCCTACATCCCTACTTCCTTATGTTGTGAACCTTTGTGTATGTTTATTATTTCGACTATGTATATGGATGTATGTTGTTTCATTAGGAGACTTTTGATGTTAAGATGATACCTAGTGATTTCAGAGGAATATGTTGATATTATGATGATGCCCGGTGAATCTGGAGAAATATATGATATTATGATGATGCCCAATGAATCCAGAGGAATATGTGTTATTATGATGATGCCCGATAAATCTAGATAAATATGTTGATATTATGATGATGCTCGGTGAATCTAGAGGAATATGTGATATTATAATAATGCCCGGTGAATCTCAAGGAATATGTGACATTATGATGATGCCCGCTAAAGCCAGAGAAATATGTTAATATTATGAAGATGTTTAGTGAATTCAGAGGAATATATGATATTATGATGATGCCTGGTTAATCTACAGGAATATGTGGATATTGTGATGATGTTCGATGAATCCGAAAGAGGTAAAAACGTTACGATGCCATATGGGGAAAATTTTCTTATATGCATTGATATTTGTAAGGTTAGGATGTGTGAGGCCAACCTTCTATCTGCTTGAAATATGAGGTCTCTCTTGGTAAATTGTTATTCATTTCTTGTTCTAAATCACTATATAAGAAGTGTGACCCTTGATGATGCTAAATTAGCAACTAGAGAAAATTTATGCCTAATATTGAGTTAAGACTTAGTGGTATGAATAATCTTGCATAGAATCAAGGGATAACCTAATATATATCCTTGACTTGAATAGGTTATATTATGAAATCTTTCCTAGTAAGGTGGCTCATGTGCTTATGTGCTCATGTGATAACTAGTTACTTCTAAAATATATGATTACTATTTAGAGGCTAGAAAGCTAGTAAACTAGTTGGTGGACTTTACTTGATTAAAATATGGAAATTAGTCCTTAAGGTTGTGACATACTTAGTGATGATGGACCTAGTATTGCATGATGGCTAGTTAAATTATCTTCTAATATATGAGGTTGAGATGGCTTAATTAATGACTCATATTATGAAGATGTGTGTTAAAGAATGGCCTTATGAAAGTTGAATAACCTATAATATAGGTGGCTTGTTCTTTACCCTAATTTGATGGCTAGTAATGATAAGACCTGTAATCTATTGATTTATAGAAGGATGAGGATAACTAGTATTGACTTCATGCGGTGTTTATCAATGAACTATATAATTAATGACTACATGCCTATGCTATGACAATGTTGCTTTCTTTATGTTAAATTACGGTATGGGTATTTGGAAGTAGATTTTGGTAATGGTCCATGGCGGGATTGAGCTACCCATAGTTTCGGTCAATTGATGGAATAGTTGTGCTTTATTGTATTATTGGTTGTATTCTTTTGGTGAACTCTTTGATGGTATGGGACACCATGATAAGTTCATGTTTGATATTCTTTTGTGTACTCTCCGATGGTATGGGATGTCGTGATGAGTTCTTTGCTGAGCTCTCTTTTATGTACTTCCCAGTGGCATGGGACGTCATGGTAAGTTCTTGTGTTTATGTTCTAAAGATGGTTGATAATGATTATGGCTTTACGCTTTTGAAATGATACTCAGTTGTTATGGCAATTATGAAGTATATTGAGATAGTATGTCATGTTATTGCTTTAGTAGTATAGATATTATTACAGTGGTATCAAAGCAGATTCAGGTTTGATCTTATCCCTTTGACTTTAATAGTATTGTCTTACTTTATATCATTTTAACATTATATTTGAGCTCAGTCTGCCGATGATGCCTACAAAGTACCTGTGTTTTGACTCTCATACTAAACTTCTATACCTTTTTGGTACAGACCCAGGTTTTAGTTTATGTTGTTGAGCTAATTCATGCGAGTTGATTATTCAGAGATAAAGTGAGCTCTTGGAGATCGAGTTACCCTCTTTCCCCTCTATCCTTGTTTCTTTTGCTTTTGAGACAAATGTATGAGATTATTTAAGACATTTTAGATTTTGAGATTGTAAATTCCTTTTGTCAAGTTTAGAAGTACTTGTATTAATACTATCAGGTTGTGGGGTTGGTATTTGAATATGAATTGTCTTATTTATGAAATGTTTTGGTTATATTGTGCTCGCACATAGGGTCCATGTTGGACGTTCTTACAAAAGTAACCCATTGCATTAGCTCCGGGTTATGGTATCGTCTTACCTACCATCGGGGTGTGGTAGGTGCTATCATAACTCAGAAGTTGGGTCCTGACAAATTGATATTAGAGCCTAGGTTTCATCGATACTATTGATACAAGAGCAAGTGTCTAATAGAGTCCTGCAGATCAGAACATCGATGTCCATTTCCTATCTTTGGGAGGCTATGGAACATTCTTAGGAGTCCTTCACTTGTTTCATTCTTATAGTGCTAAGAGTCTGAGTCAGTTTGTAGGATATTCTGTTGACTTTTCTCTTTCGTAAATGCCTAGGACATGTGCTTTGGTATAAGTGAAGTGGGTTCTGAGCCCCAGACTCGTGATTTGTCCCTAGTTAGGGACTAGGGTGTACCTTTCCCAGACCCTATTCCAGTACCCTAGCCAGAGACTCATCTACCTCAGCCAGCAGTGGGCCAGGGACCAGCCTAGGCGACACTAAGATTCATTCCCTCTTCTTTGCTTAAAGATGCATTAGTTTATTTGTTAAATATTGTTGATGGTTCGTACACTACTAGAGCATGAGTGTAGCTCCTGCAGTTGAGGTTCCTTCTATTTTGGTAGTTGTTCAGCTAGTTGGCACCCAGCCTGTTATTCTATAGAGGAGCAGAAGACATTGGGTAGATTCTTGAGGTTAGCTCCACCTAGATTTGTTGGTGCTCTTGGATAGGATGCATTTGAGTTTCTGATTGCTTTTGAGGATAGGCTTCATGGATTAGGCCTTGTGGAGACTCATGGTATGGACTACACCATATTTTAGTTGGATTTGTCTTCTAGACACTAGTGGAAGGGTTTTATGAGTTCTTGACCATTTTGGATCTTCCCCACTCACTTCGGCTCAGTTCTCTAAGATATTCTAGGAGAAGCTCATGTCATATAGCCTTAGAGATCATTTAAGAGATCAGTTCTCTAGGCTGGAGCAGGGTTCTATGACAGTCGCTAAGTATGAGGCTCATTTCCATAAGTTAGCTAGGTACGCGACTACTATCTTGGATATAGAGTATGAGAGAGTTCGCTGCTTCATGAGAGAATTGAGACTTCCTATTAGGATGGCTACTCAGAGTTTAGTTCCTGCGGGTAGGACCTTTGCTGAGGTTGTTAATCATGCTCGGGTGATAGAGGACATGCAGCGTAAGGGTCGTGATAAGTGGCCTAAGTATCAGGGCAGATTTTATGGGAGCCATAGTAGTTCCCGATTCATAGGTGGTATTTCTTATGCTGGACATCCTCCGCATCCATTTTTTTAGCCTCAGAGATGACCAGTAACTCTTCAGACAACTGATGGGGATCAGTTTATTTCTAGTGGGTGCCCTAGTAAGGGTGGGGATCAGTCTAAGAGAGGTTCATCTGTGGGCCATGCTAGGTATGGAAGTTATGCTAGAACAGCCAGTTATGTGAGTTCTGATTTTGCTCGTGAGTCATATTTTTCTTGTGGACTTCCTGGTTGTTTTTCTAAAGAGTGCCCTAGTCATAGGGTGATAGTTGTTTTAGACTAGGAAGCTACTCCAATTAGGCCAGTTCCCCCTTCAGGTAGGGGTGGTGTACAAGGTCGTAGAGGTGGTTACCAGGGCGCACGATGTGGTACTCAGGCAGGCAGAGTAGGTGGTCATTTAGTTACCCAGCCAAGTGGCGGGTGTGGTTAATTGTATGTAGTACCTTCTAGGACAGAGGATGAGACTTCGAATGCAGTAGTCATAGGTACAATTTTTGTATACCACAAGTTGGCTTTTGCTTTATTTAATCCTTGATCCACTAATTCTTATATATTCGCTTATTACGCACCATGGTTATAGTTGACTAGTGTTTTATTATCTATGTCATTATGTGTATCTACTCCCGTAGGTGATTCTTTAGTAGTAGATCAAGGATTCAGATCATGTGTTGTGACAGTGATATTGATCTTATTATTCTAGATATGCTGGATTTTCACGTGATTTTGGGTATGGACTGGTTATCCCAGTATTATAAGGTCATGGATTGTTCTGCTAAGACCGTTACCTTAGCCATGCCAGTGTTTCCCCAGTCGTATGGTAGGGAGCAATTAGTCACGAGCCGATGGGGATTATTTCTTATATTTGTGCTATATGACTTATGTTGAGAGGCTATGAGTCTTATCTTGCTTTTGTATGTGATGCCTGTGTAGAGAGTCCGACACTTGATTCTGCTCCTATTATGTGTAAATTTCCTAACGTATTACATGGCGATCTACCTGGTATTCTCGCTGACCGGATTGAGTTTGCTATTGACCTTAAGCCTGGTATCGACCTATTTCTATGCCACCTTATCGTATAGTTCCTGCAGAGCTTAAGAAGCTAAACTCTCAACTTCAGGATCTTCTTGGCAAAGGGTTCATTAGACCAAGTGTGTCCCTGTGGGGAGCCCCTATTTTGTTTGTAAAAAAGAAAAATGGCTCGATGTGGATATGTATTGATTATAGACAGCTTAATAAGGTAACGGTGAAGAAATATTATCCTATGCCCCACAATGATAATTTTTTTAACCAGCTTCAAGGCGCAACAGTATTTTCAAAGATAGATTTGAGGTTTGATTATCATCAGTTAAGGATTCGAGCTGAGGATATCCCGAAGCTAGCCTTCAGGACCCGTTATAGTCACTATGAGTTTTTGATGATGTCTTTTGGGCTGAATAATGCTCCAGCCGCATTTATGGACTTGATGAACTGTGCGTTCAGACCTTATCAAGACTCCTTTGTCATAGTGTTCATTGATGATATCCTTATGTATTCGAGGAGTACTAAGGAGCATGCACAGCATTTGAGGGTTGTGCTCTAAGTTTTGAGAGAGCATTTGCTTTTTCCAAGTTCTCTAATTGCAAGTTTTATTTTGAGCCAGTATCTTTTCTTGGACACGTGGTATCCAAGATGGGTATTATGGTAGACCCAACTAAGATTTCAGCGATTTGTGATCAGGCTAGGCCAACGTCTCCAACTGAGATTCCCAGTTTTATTGGTTTGGCTGGTTATTATAGGTATTTTGTTGAGAGCTTTGCTACCTTATCAGCCCCTATGACTAAAGTTGACTCTGAAGGAAGTTCTTTTTTGATGGTTTGAAGAGTATGAGTCGAGCTTTGGAAAGCTCAAGTATTGTCTCACTTCAGCCTCGGTATTAGCTCTTCCTGTTGAGGGCAAGGGATTCATGGTGTTTTGTGATGTTTCTGGTGTTGGGCTTGGTTGTATTTAGATGCAGCAGGGTCGTGTTATTGCTTATACTTCTAGACAGCTTAAGGTGTATACACATAACTACCCTACTCATGATTTAGAGTTGGCGACAGTAGTTTTTACGCTCAAGATTTGGATATTTGTATGGCCTGCGCTGTGAGATTTTCACCGATCATCATAGTCTTCAACATCTTTTGACTTAGCGGGAGATTAATGCTCACCAGTATAGATGGAAGGAGTTGCTAAAGGACTATGATATTTTTATCTTGTACTATTCGGGTAAGGCTAACGTGGTGGCAGATGCCTTAAGTCACAAGGTGGTGAGTATGGGTAGTTTGGTGTGTATTTTGGTTTCTCAAAAGCCATTGGCATGGGATATTTAGTCCTTAGCCAATTTGATGGTTCGCCTCGACATCTCAGATCCTGCAAGAATTTTGGCTTGTGTAGAGGTAAGGTCCTCCCTATTTAAGCAGATTCGTGATTATCAGTTTGAGGATGATAAGTTATACCTTCTCCCTAATCGGGTAGTGACCAGTGATTCTGGGAGACACAGCATGGATTTTGGGGGTATCTTAAGATTTTAGGATCGTATGTATGTTCCCTGACTTAATGATTTGATTCAGTCTGTTCTGCATGAGGCTCACAGTTCTAGATATTCTATTTATCTTGGTATGGCTAAAATGTGTAGAGATTTATGGCAGTTGTATTGGTGGGATGGTATGAAGAGATATGTGGCAGACTTCATAGCCCATTGCTAGGGTTATCAGTAGGTTAAGGTCAAGCATCAGCGTCTCGATAGATTGACTCAAAGATTGTCCATTCTCGAGTGGAAATAGGAAAGGGTACCATGGACTTTATCGATTGTTTGCCTCGTACTTCTCGTGGTAACAATGGTATCTGGCTTGTTTTGGATTATTTGACCAAGTCGACATATTTCATCCCCATTTAGATGACCTTCAGTGTCGAGAGATTATCCCTGATTTATGTTTGGGAGATAGTTCATTTGCATGTGGTTCCTTGTCTATCATATCAGATCGTGGTTCTGTGTTTACTTTGAGGTTTTGGAGAGCATTTTAGAAGGATTGGGTACTTGAGTGGATTTGAGTACAGCCTTTCATCCACAGACTGGCGGACAGTTCGGGCAGACTATTCAGGTTCTTGAGGATATGCTTTGAACTTGCGTTATAGACTTTGAAGTCCAGTGGGATCAACACTTAGCTTTGACAGAGTTTGCCTACTAGAACATTTATCATTCGAGTATTGAGATAGCCCCTTATAAGGCATTGTATGGTAGAAGGTGTTATTCTCCTATAGGGTGGTTTGACACATTCGAGGTTAGACCCTGTTGTATATATTTGCTTCAGGACTCATTAGATAGAGTCAGGATAATTCAGGATAGGTTGAGAGTAGCCTAGAGTAGGCAGAAGGCCTATACTGATCGTAGACTCCGTGCTCTGAGATTCAAAGTGGGTGATTGTGTGTTCCTTTGATTTCACCTATGAGAGGTGTGATGAGGTTTTGAAGGAAGGGTAAGCTTAGCCCTTGCTATATTAGTCCTTTTGAGATTTTTCGTGTGGTTGGCGAGGTGGCCTATGATTTAGCTCTACCTCTAGACTTTCCCGTTGTCCATTCAATTTTCCATGTCTCTATATTGTGGAATTATATTCTGGATCCTTCTCATGTGCATAAATGGGACTCGATCCAGTTGGACTATCAGTTGACCTTTGTGGAGGAGCCCGTGCTTGTTTTGTCTAGTAATGTGAGGCGACTGTGTACTAAGGATATTTAAGTGATCAAGGTTCAATGGAGGCATCGCCCAATAGAGAAACCTACTACGGAGATCGAGAGTGAGATGCGGGCCTAGTATCCTCACTTGTTTGAGACTTCAGGTAGTTACTTGTCTTTAACTTTTGGGGACGAAAGCTCCTTAGTAGTAGATGTTGTAATGACCCTTCAGGACATTATCCATATTCTTGCTTGCTTCCTTCGATAGAGTTTCTCCATAGCTGTCCTAAGTCATTAATGACTTATGGGGACTGATAGTTCGGTTACCTAACGGTTCATTTGGGTTTTAGAACCCCTTTTCTCAATTTGAAGTCTTGTTAGTCTTAATTGACCGTAAAGTAAAAACTTTAGTAAAATAGCTTTGTATGCAAAATCCGACTTCGCCAGCGAATGTGGAAGGTTGAAAACTGTGGGTTTCATATCTTATTTGTTCTAACCGAACCCCGAATGTATTCTAAGGCATTGGCCGAAGCTCGAAACCAAGTTCCAAGCTTCAACCAAACAAAGCATGCACCGAGGTGCCACGACCGCGGTGAAAGAGGTGCGACCGCAAGGTCGCAATCACAGTGATGTAGGGGCCGCGACCGCGCCATCAGAGGGCTGGTTGGTCCATATTTAAGT
Source organism: Capsicum annuum (assembly GCF_002878395.1). Lineage (NCBI taxonomy): Eukaryota > Viridiplantae > Streptophyta > Magnoliopsida > Solanales > Solanaceae > Capsicum > Capsicum annuum. Next base: position 103,650,197 of record NC_061119.1, read on the forward strand.
GCTATATTGCACGAATTTTTGGCCATTTATGCGTCCCTTTTAACCTAGAAACCCTAATGGAGTGTAAAACCATCTAAGTGTGTCTTGTGGGTTGATATAGAGCTTAAACAACTTGTGTGATTGATTCTTGCTAATATCTAACATAAGAATTTCTCTAATTTGGTATTGATTTCATGGTTTCTCAACTCAAAACCCCTAAACTACTGAGGGTCAATTGTAGCCACAAAATTGAGTGATTTACTCAAATTACTTGAGGGTTTTAACTCCCTAAAGATAGTTGGGTTATAGGTTGGTCTTGGAAACTTCTTTCCAAGGGTGAAACCCAATTGGGGTTTTTGTGTCCATTTGAAACCCATGGCACAATGGTGCCATAATGGGCATTGTCATTCTTATTGTAATGCTTAGATTGTGTTGTTGATAGCATTGCTTGTGAAAGAGGAAACTTCATGGAAAGGAAAGGAAAAACTCATTTGTTTGTGAGTTGCTTGGATTCAAGGTAGGTTAGGCTTACCTGTAGACTAGATTGAGCTTGTTTGTAATTTAATTATTAATATATAGCGAGATTGGGCGGGGAATTTAGACGATAGTTGATTAAAAGGAGAACTTGGGATTTATTGATTCTATAGACTATTAATTTGTAAAGTATGATATTTGACCCTTAGCCTAGGACCTTGGTTAGCATATTTATGGTCTCATGACTAGTGTGAGAACACTATAGTTGTTCTAAGTAGACATAAATGGTATACTCCTCTATCCTTAGGTATGTTTTGACCTACATAATGCCTAGATAGGAGATGACCTTGGTGTTGGGTTGACTTAGGAAGGATTCTTGAGAAGACTTTCCCTATAGACCTAGAAAGGATTGGTAAGCCCTTATGGTGAGGTATGGATGACTTAGCATAATTCCGAGTAGAAGCTAGACTTGTTTTAGTAAGCTTGGCATTCTCGGGATTTAGAAGTGGTACTTGACCCACCTTAAACTTCAACTAAGTAAATGCTTAGCGACCTAGATAAGTGGTAATTGTCTAAAGTATTTGAACATAGGAGTTGTGATGGTTGAACTTGATTATCAGATTATCTTGTGATAATGATTTGAATAATCTTGTTAAGTGACTATTGTGCATGTCTTCTAAGGACTCATGCTCTTGTTTATGCTCATATTACTATAACGACCCGAATCTGGTACCCAAAACGCTACACGGTACTTATGACCCCAAAGGACCACAAGCTAACGCATGACTGATATCTGTACCTGTATACTATATAATATACCATAAAATGCAAAAAATGAACAGAATGGCCATAAGGTTCAAAACTAAATGAACATCTGATAAACAATATCTGAAAGCGGTATAATAATACCAAAGAAAATTTGAAATAACTATTTAACATGATATAGTCTGAAAGCCTCTAAACTGTCTGAATAAGGAGTTGATGGGACATGACCCCAACTAACTCGACTACTGAAATAAACTAAAAACTGAATTAGTAATGAAATCATGATGTCCTCGAAGGATGAGGACTCACTGCTAACTCTAATCGATTAACAGGGATGCAACTGGTTCTCTAGAGCTCGTATTTCTAAACCTATGGTATAAGACACCATAGCGCAAATGCATCAGTACTTTGAATGTAATGGTATGCAAATGAGGTAGGCTGAATGCAATAGGTTCATATGCATGAACAATACTAACTGACTGACAAACTTGAATGTGAGAATACATGCATGCATACGTAACTGTAACTGAGATCGTGCTAGGACTGAATATTGAGTTCTGACTACTGAGTTTTACTAATAACATAGAATTACTGATATCTAATGGACTGATACTATGTTACTGATACATGAATAACTGTGTTTGACAGTTCTGATTATGAAGAACTGGACTGGTTGACTGTATCTGACAGTCCTCAAGATGAATACTGATACATGAGTTTTGATAACAGATATAATTGATAACATGAATGACTATATCTGATAGTTCTGAATCTGATAGAACTATCTGAGTTCTAATAGAACTATCTGAGTTCTGATAGAACTATCTGAGTTTCGTTCTATATCTGAGGTGACTGTATCTGACAGTCCTAAAATCTGAAGAACTATCTGAGTTCTTTTACTGAGGTTGAGACTGAGATTGAAACTGTAACTGCTGGACGTAATCATCAAACCGACATGCCCCAAAACTGAACTAGTGGGGTCCAAGCTGTAACCCCAGCTGGAAAGGTGTCAGTACCATGCCACGAGTAAAGACCTATTGTGAGTATACCCTCGCTAACAGGGATCTCTTCCGTAAATCCCTCCTAGTAGGTAACCCAAATGAGATGTATATATATCCCTAAACACGTAGGGTGCATCTCAACCTATGCTAGCTACGTAGTTCTGGAACGCAAGGATTGTTTCTAAGGATCACACCCTCCACTGAATAACAGGTGAGTCCCCATCCTTGGGTTCACTCGGTGCTGAATCCTAATCCCAACTAAATAGACACTAAACGGATTAACTAAACTAAATTGATTCAACTGAACTGAACTGATTAACTGATGGTATCATTTAGTGGAGCTGAACTGAATTTACTGAGTTTCGTTGACTAACGAAATGTTACTGAGATTTGAGGATTGACTGAGTGTACTGAAGTTACTGAAACTTACTGGGAATATTGAGATCACGAAGATTACTGAACTACTGAGGTTACTGAAATTTTTGAGATTTTTTGAGTCACATGACTGACTGAGTTCTATGGATCATGGCTTATTAGAGAGTATCGTGAGAACATGACATGGTTTTAGGTACACAACTAAGTTGTCGGGTACAAGTACCCCTTAGACTCGATGGAAAAAAACTGACATAGTATGACTTACGTGAACACATAACCAATACCACAATTCATAATTCATATATTGAAGCACTTCATCAAACATGTGATATGCATAAACTTGTACAAACATGGGGATTTCATAATATTATGCTAGTTGGGCACTTTTCCTTTATATCGGTATTTCATCAAACACATGATAGGCATAATATATGTAGACACCATTTTTCAACAATTACACATCATGATTCAACATCTAATTTCATCATCCTAGGGTTTAATCATAGGTTCACATGAATATACATCTATACAAATCAACTCCACATAACATTAATTACCCAACATAAATTTGAATTCAATTGATTATTCTCAACATAAACAAAATAAACCCTATATGAAGTTCATAAAGAAAATCTAAAATCTTTAATTTAGAAAAGAGATTCTTGGGATTCATGGACGTAAGGACTCCATGAATGAAAACTATGCATACCTTAGTTCGTGATTTCTTGAAGATTGGCAGTGAAACTTTCTTGAATTTGAATCCTCAATAGAAACCCTAGCTTGTTCTTGAGAGAAACTAGTATATTTTGGGTGAAAAATGACTAAATCATGTGTTATTAGGGGTAAATAGGGGTGGGAAATTGAACCTTTTGACCCTGGACGTGTCTTTAATTTCTGAGAAAATTTTCCAATTTTTATCCTTGGTGCAACGTGCCACTATCGCGCCAAGTCACTGGAAAGTGACAAATGGGAAATTGCACGGTGGCACGATGCGAAGCTATCACATTGCCACCTTGTATGCAACTTTGAAGATTGGTATGAAGCGCCACTACTGTGGAGAAACAATGGAAATTGAGAATTTCCATTCAAAAAATGGAAATGACTATTTCGGCAGTTTATCTACGTGTTCGGGAAGTGAGCTATCTCCGCGATGCGCTGCAGGCCCAGGTGATACACTGTCTCACTAAAAGGGCTCTAACTCTTCACCCGGGTGTCGGATTTAGGCAAATTTGGTATCGATGGAAAGCTTATTAGATTTCCCCACCTTATACCACATGATAAAAAGTGAAAATCTTGAAAATACCATGTGTACAAAAAGTTGATTCATCTTTCAAAGAAAGTTTCTAACATTCTTGGGAAACTTTTCAAGCTAGGAAAAGTACGGGGTATTACAATATCTCCCCCTTGAGAACATTTATCCTCGAATGAGACTGAGTGAGAGGGAAAGAATACAAACTAACGTACATACTGAACATAACTGGCTGGAACATGATTTCATGACTGACATAACTGATGGTTGAATATAACATACTGAACATGCATATCTGATGCATAACTAATAAGCTGAATTCATGCATATCTGGTGCATGACTGATAATTGACTTATGAGTACATGACTGAATATTTTGATGAACTAAATTTCTCACAGTGAGAATGTATGTCTAATGCATAATTACATGCCTGAACTGATATATGAATGCATGGCTAAATATGCAAGGGTACTTAGTACCAAGTTTGTGATGAACACTAAACATGAAACTGAGTAAGACTAAGGAGAAATGTTATCTTAACCAGAAATGCTAATGAACCCGAGATCATCTTACTAAACATGTATGAGCGGAAATATGAGAACCTAATTGAGTCTGGTCTGATACGTGATATACGAACTGAACATCATGAACTGAACTAAAACTCTAAATACCTGGCCCACAGCTGAGGTTGGGACTTTGAGGGTCAACTTATGAGTACCCTCTACTCTAAACTAGATTTTTTATGCGAAGAGAACTTAGTTTAAGGCATGAGAGCGTTGAGGAATTATGGGATATCTCCCCCTTGGGACACTAGGTCCCTCGAAGAATACAGGCTTTACGAAGATATTAAAGACTGAAGCGATGCACAAGGCACCTAGAAGCTGAGTCGTGACTGATTAGCTGAGATCTGAAATTGAGGCATGATACATGAACTAAGCGAAGATTGCATCTACATGATTGATTCATTTTAGAATGGTTTCATTCATGAGATTTCAGATAATGCAAATAGATGGAAAACCAAACTGTACGAACTTGTCTGACTGATTGCTAGACTGAAATACTGGATATTTAAACTAACTCCCTACTGACTGGCTTATTTGATATACTGCCTTATTAATGGTTAGGTGCTTATTAATAGTTAGGTACTGGGCATGTAAGATTGAACGGTAGTCTGAATAACTGTGCAAAGAATATAAAGTTTTTATGAACATGAGAAAAGGACTAATTGAGTAACGTGAGATAGCGAAGCGTGAATTTGTGAAATACTGAATTATCCATGAACGCAAAGCCAGGCGGATAACATAGTTCGAAAATATTATGTAGGCTGAAGTACTAAAATACTACTAACTGAGTGACTGGTAGCTGTAGCATTAGTCAAGCAAGTCTGGCACTGAACTGAGTTTCTGATCTGATTACTGAACTGAAGTTGGTATTATAACTAAAACTGTAACTGAGATTCTTACTGAAACTAAATGTTGGGTTCGGATAATTGAGGTTTAGACTGATATTGAAGTACTAAGACTGGATACTGATAATTTACTTGGGGAAAGATTGGTATAGGCAAGGATCCGATGTTCAAACAAATACTATATCAACCTCAACAATCGACTAAGGCCTAAGAAATGAAATACCGACATTATGGATTCTTCAAGAGATTTAAACTAGAGGTATACATGACATAATCTGAACTTGACTGATCACAAAAAGCAGAGCATGAGTCATGTGGACTGAACATATGGTAAAATATAACATGAGTGCCTGAGTCATAAGCTGCATGACCTGAGACTGAAATTTTTGTGTTCATGGAAAATGATTCGTACTACTAAGCAAACTAAAACTCCTGAATTCGAAGAAATATGAACATATAAATAAGGGATCTATAACTTACCAGTGACTGTATCATAAGGACTTTCCTCATCCTGTCGAGACTGAGGTGCATTGAGGTTGTTTAGGCATTGCCCACTGATAACGCTGGAATTAGTACCCTGCTAATTTGGGCGACCAAACTGAGCTGAAGAGCGGAGATGACTTAGATAACCTGATTGGGGGCAATCTCTGACCTTGTGACCTGACTTACCACATCTAAAACAATATAACTACCGGCTCTACACACACCCTTATGATGCTTACCACACTTTTCGCAAAGCAGATAAGTAAGAATCTTGCTCTTACTACTCTGGGCCTTGGAGCCTGATGCCCCATTTCTATGGTCATTTCTGAACTTTGATATTGAGGCACTAGCTGAAGAGTGAACTGGGGCTGAATATTTTTGACATAACTGAGAATGGTTACCATCATGTGACCCATGCTAACCAAACCTATAACTACCTGTTTTGGCTCTCTTGCTTTCTTTCTCCTTCTTCTTAAGCTTCTGCACTTTAATCTGTTGAGCATAGACCATAAGCCTAGATATGTCCATGTCACCAATCAACATCACAGTCCTACACTCCTTAACTACTCTACCTGATACCCCTAACACAAACTTACTCATGCTGGATCTACTGTCTGCTACTACATGGGGAGCGTACCTGGTTAACTGAATGAACTTAAGGAAGTATTCTTTTATGCTCATTATACCTTGTCTGAGATTGATGAACTCTAATACTTTGGCTTCTTTCTGCTCTATGGAAAAAAATCTATCAAAGAAAGTTGTAGCAAACTCTTCCCACTCTATGGGCTCTATATCTGTACCCTTGTCTACCTTCCACTATTTATACCACATATGGGCTATATCTTGTAGCTGATAGGTAGCTAACTCTACGCTCTTACTAGAAGTCACTCTCATAATGTCTGTTACTTTCTAAACTTGATCGAGAAACTCCTATGGATCCTTTTCGAACTTGGAATCAATGAATAAAGGTGGATTCATTCGAGTGAAATCCTAAATCCTGACTGCAGCAGAATTTTCCACTGGGTTGGCAGGAACAGCAGTTGGCCGTTCATTCTGGGCTGTGACTGAACTAGATAAAGTAGTGAATGTATTCCTGAATTCTACATGAGAGACATGCTCATCCAGAGAATCTGGCTGGATGGGATAAGGTGCTGACTGATTTCCATTTCCCCCTTCGCTAGCCCTTTTAAGAGGCATGATCTGTAAACGAAGGGAAGAAGCAGATTAGACTGAGAGTTTAACTTTAAGCCTATGCTCACTGGCATAAAATGAATACTAAAAGAAGGGAAAATGTTCCTAAAACATCTTATAGCCTCCTACACATAAGTGTGGTGCACAACAAACGTATGTACAAGAGTCTACTAGATGTGGCTTTTTAGACTTCCTAGGACACTATTGAACCTTAGGCTCTGATACCAAGTTGTAACACCCCAAATCTGGTACTCGAAATGCTACACGGTACTTATGACCCCGAATGACCACAAGCTAACCCATGAGTGATATCTGTACCTGTATTCTGCATAATATACCATAAAATATGGAAACATAAACTGAATAGCCATAAGTTTCAAAACTAAATGAACATCTGATAAACAATGTCTGAGAGCGGTATAACAATGCCAAAGAAAATCTGAAATAACTATCTAACATGCTATAGTCTGAAAGCCTCTAAACTGTCTGAATAAGGAGTTGATGAGACATGTCCCCAACTAACTTCGACTACTAAATAAAACTGAAAACTGAATTAGTAATGAAATCATCATGTCCTCGAAAGATGAGGACTCACTGCTAACGCTGATCGTTGAACTGGGATGCTACTGGTCATCTGGAGCTTGTGCTTCTAAACCTACGGTATAAGACACCATAGCGCAAATGCGTCAAAACTTTGAATATACTGGTATGCAAGTGTGGTAGGTTGAATGCACTCGGTTCATATGCATGAACAATACTAACTGACTGACTAACATGAATGTCAGAATACATGCATATATACGTAACTGTAAATGAGATTGTTCTAGGACTAAATATTGAGTTTTGACTACTGAGTTTTACTAATAACATGGAATTACTGATATCTAAGAGACTGATACTAAGTTACTGATACATGAATAACTGTATCTGACAATTTTAGTTATGAAGAACTGGTCTGGTTGACTATATTTGATAGTCCTGAATATGAATACTGATGATATGAGTTTTGATAACTAATATAACTGATAACATGAATGATTGTTTCTGACAGTCCTAAATCTGATAAAACTATCTGAGTTTGTTTTTATATCTGAGTTGACTGTATTTGAAAGTCCTAAAATCTGAAGAACTATCTGAGTTCTTTTACTGAGGCTAAGACTGATGATAAAATTGTAACTGTGGGAGGTAATCATCTAACTGACATACCCCAAAACTGAACTGGTGAGGTCCAACCTGTAACCCCGGCTAAAAGGGTGTCAAAACTGTGCCACGGGTAAAGAACTATTGTGAGTATACCCTCGCTTATAGGGAGATCTTCCGTCAACCCCTCCTAGTAGGTAACCCAAATGAGATATATATATCCCTAAATGCGTAGGGTGTATCTCAACCTACACTGGCTACGTAGTTCTAGAATACAAGGATTACTTCTAAGGATTACACCCTCCACTGAAGAAAAAGTGAGTCCCTATCCTTGGGTTCACTCGATGCTGAATCCTACTCTCAACTGAATAGACACTGAACGAATTAACTAAATTGAACTGATTCAACTGAACTGAACTGATTAACTAATGATATTGTTTAGTAGAGATGAACAAAATTTACTGAGTTTCGTTGACTGACGAAATGCTACTGAGATCTGAGAATTGACTGAGAGTACTGAAGTTACTGGGACTTGGTGGGAATACTGAGATCACAGAGATTACTGAACTACTGAGATTTCTGAGATTTTCTGAGTCACATGACTGATTGAGTTATATGGATCATGGCTTATCGAAGAGTATCGTGAAAACATGACATAGCTCTAGGCACACAGCTAAGTTGTCGGGTACAAGTACCCCCAGGACTCGATGAAAAGAAACTGACATAGCATGACTTACGTGAACACAAAACCAACAACACAATTCATAATTCATATATTGAAGTACTTCATTAAACATATGATATGCATAAACTTGTACAAACATGGGGATTTCATAATATCATGCTAGTTGGGCATTTTTCCTTCATATCGGTATTTAATTAAACATATGATAGGCATAATATATGTAGACAGCATTTTCAATAATTACACATCATGATTCAACATCTAATTTCATTATCCTAGGGTTTAATCATAGGTTCACACGAATATACATCTATACAAATCAATTCCACATAACATTAATCACCCAAAATGGATTTGAATTCAATTGATCATTCTCAACATAAACAAAATAAACCCAACATGAAGTTCATAAAGAAAATATAAAATCTTTACTTTACAAAAAAGATTCTTGGGCTTCATGGACGAAAGGAGTCTGTGAATGAATACTATGCATACCTTAGTTCGTGATTTCTTGAATATTGACGGTAAAACCTTCTTGAATTTGAATTCCCAATAGAAACCCTAGCTTGTTCTTGAGAGAAACTAGTATATTTTGGGTGAAAAATAACTAAATCATGTGTTATTGGGTATATATAGGGGTGACAAATTGATCCTTTTAACCTTGGATGCATCTTTAATTTATGAGAAAATTTCTCGATTTTTATCTTTGGCACGATGCGCCACTATCGCACCAAGTCACTGAAAAGTGACAAATGGGAAATTGCACGGTGGCGCGATGCAAAACTATTATGTTACCGCCTTGTTTATGATCTAGAAGTTTGGCGCGATGCGCCACTCTCACGGAGCAACACTAGAAATTGATAATTTCCATTTGAGTTATCTCTGCGACGCGTTGCAGGCCCAGGTGATACACTGTCTCACTAAAAGGGCTCTAATTCTTCACCCGAGTGTCGGATTTGGGCGAATTTAGTATTGATGGAAAGCTTATTCAATTTATCCACATGATAAAAAGTGAAAATCTTGAAAATACTACGTATACAAAAAGTGTATTCATCTTTCAAAGAAAGCTTCTAATATTCTTGGGAAACTTTTTAAGCTAGGAAAAGTATGGGGTATTACAATTACGTGTGAAGCTTATTAGTAAGGTGAAATAGAAAGTGTATCCTACATTCCTACTTCCTTATATTGTGAACCTTTGTGTATGTTAATTGTTTCGGCTATGCATATGGATATATGTTTGTTTCGTCTATGCATATGGATGTATATTATTGTATTGGGAGATGTAATGTTATGATGATGCCCAGTGAATCCGGAGGAATATGTTGATATTATGATAATGCCCGATGAATCCAGAGGAATATGTGATATTATGATGATGCCCAGTGAATTCGAAGGAATATGTGATATTATGATGATGCCCAGTGAATCCGAATAAATATGTTAATATTATGATGATGCCCAGTGAATCCGGAGGAATATATGATATTATGATGATACCTGGTGAATCTAGAGGAATATATTAATATTATTACAATGCTCGGTGAATCTGGAGGAATATATTATATTATGATGATGCCTGGTGAATTCGGAGGAATATGTTGATATTATGATGATGCTCGGTGAATTTGGAAAAGGTAAGAACGTTACAATGCCGTGTGAGGCAAATTTACTTACATGCATTGATATTTGTAAGGTTAGGACGTGTGGGGCCAACCGCCTATGTGATTGAAATATAAGGTCTCTCTTGGTAAATTGTTATTCATTTCTTGTTCCAAATCACTATATAAGAGGTGCGACCCTTGTTGATGCTAGATTAGCAACTAGAGGAAATCTATGCCTAATATTGAGTTAAGATTTAGTGGTATGAATAATCTTGCGTAGAATCAAGGGCTAACCTAATATATATCCTTGACTTGAATAAGAGGTTATATTATGAAATCTTGCCTAGTAAGGTGGCTCATGTGATAACTAGTTACTTCTAAAATATATGATTACTATTTGGAGGCTAAAAAGCTAGTAAACTAGTTGGTGGACTTTACTTGATTAAAATAGGGAAATTAGTCCTTAAGGTTGTGACACGCTTAGTGATGATAGACCTAGCAATGTGTGATGGTTAATTAAATTATATTCTAATATGTGAGGTTGAGATCGCATAATTAATGACTCATATCATGAAGATACTAGTTAAAAATGGCCTTAAAAGTTGAATAACCTATAATATGGGTGGCTTGTAGCTTTCCCCAATTTGATAGCTAGTAATAATAAAACTTGTAATCTATTGATTCATAGAAGGATAAGGATAACTAGTATCGACTTCACGTTGTGTTTATCAATGAACTATAGAATTAATGACTACATGCCTATGCTACGACAATGTTGCTTTCTTTAAGTTAAATTACGGTATGGGTATTTGGAAGTAGATTTCTGTAATGAGCCATGGCGGGATTAAGCTACCCGCAGTTTGGATCAATTGATGGAATAGTTGTGCTTTATTATATTAATGGTTGTAATCTTTTAGTGTACTCTCTGGTGGTATGGGACATCGTGATGAGTTCTTATTTGATATTCTTTTATGTACTCTATGGTTGTATGGGACGTCGTGATTAGTTCTTTGTTGTGCTCTCTTTCGTGTACTTCTCGGCGACATGGGACGTCATGGTAAGTTCTTGTGTTTAAGTTCTAAAGATGGTTGATGATGATTATGGCAAGTAGATGCTTTGCTATTATGCATATGGATTTACACTTTCGAAATGATACTCAGTTGTTATGGCGATTATGGAGTATATTGAGATAGTATGTCATGTTATGGCTTTAGTAGTATAGATATTGTTACAGTGGTATCAAAGCAGATTTAGGTTCGATCCTATCACTTGACTTTAAGATTATTGTCTTACTTTATATTGTTTTTATATTATATTTGAGCTCAATCAGCCGATGATGCCTACTAAGTACAAAATCTAAATCTTCCTCAAGGACTAAGAGATTCAAATTCTTCAAGTTCAAGAACTTTAAGAAACTCAACCCAGGTATGCATAGTGCTCATTCATGGACTCCTTTCGTCCATGAAGCCCAAGAATCTCTTTTCAAAGTTTAAGTTTATGGATTTCCTTTATGAATTTCATGATTGGGCTGCTCTTGTTCATGTTGATAATGAGTAATTGAATTTTATTCCATGTTGGGGGATAAATTTTATGAGGATTTGATTAGTAGAGATGTAGATCTATATAAATCTATGTTTAAACCCTTGAATGATGAAATTAGAATTGAATCATGATGTTTAATTGTTGTATAATGTTGTTTACCAATACTACGCCTACCATGTGTTTGATTGAATGTCTAGATGAAGAAAAAAGCCCAACTTGCATGATATCATAAAATACCCATGTATGGATAAGTTTATGCAGATCACATATTTGATAAATGCTATAGTAAATATATTATGGATTATGAAGTTAGTGATGTGTTCAAGTAAGTCATGTTTTGTCAGTTTCCTTCTATCGAGTCCTGGGGGTACTTGTACCCAAAATATTAGTTGTGTGCCTAGATCCATGTCATGTTTCCGCAATACTCTCATTCAAGCTATAATTCTTAGACTTCAGACAAACTTATGACTCAGGAAATCTCCATGATCTCATGAACTCATTTAGTTGTCAGATGTCAATAGTATTCTGTCAGTCAACGGAAGTGAGTAACTCAGTCCATGTTCAGTTCAGTAAATCATGTTCAGTATCTATTCAGATGGGAGTAGAAATTAGCACTGAGCGAACCCAAGGGTGGGAACTCACCTGTTATATGAGGATGTGATTTTTAGAAGCAATCCGTGTGTTCCAGAACTATGTAGCCAGCATAGGTTGAGACATCATAGCCTGCTATATGAGGGTATATGAGGTGGCTTAACCTGCTATATGAGTGTTCCCACCGTTCTCACTAGAGTTACCTAGTATATTAGGGTCACCCATATGTTGTTCTTACCAGTGGCGCGGTATTAACACCCTTCCAATCAGGGAATAAATTGGACCCCAATTCAGCTATAATGCATCCTTTGAGGCATACCGATTAGATGACTACCTCCCACAGTCTCAGTATCAGTCTCAGTAAAAGAACTCAGATAGTTTTTCATAATTCAGAACTGTCAGATACAGTCAACTCAGATACAATACAGAACTCAGCTAGTTCCATCAGATTCAGGATTGTCAGATATAGTCACTCATTTTATCAGTTATCAGAATTCAGTCATTGGTCACGTTAGTCATTAGCATACTTGTGTTATCATGATTTCAGATATAGTTACTATGTATGCATGCATGTATTCTCACATTCATATTAGTCAATTAGCCAGTATTGTTCATGCATATGAACCCCATGCATTCAGCCTACCTCATATGCATACCAGTACATTCAAAGTACTGACACATTTGTGCTATGGTTTCTTATACCATAGGTTCAGACACATGAGCTCCAGAGCATCAGTAGATTCCCGATATCAGCAGTCAGAGTTAGTAGTGAGTACTCATCCTTCGAGGACATGATTATTTCCCTTTTATCTCATTAATTATTTTATTAGTTGGAGTTAGTTGGGTACATGTCCCATCAACTCTTTACTCAGACAGTTCAGTCAGTTAGAGGTTTTTTAAACTATTATGTTCAGACAGTTATTTCAGTTGTTTTGGGTATTACATACCCCGTTTAGATGTTAGGTTTTACTTCTGTTATGTGAATTTTATGGCCTTTCAGTTCATATTTCCATATTATTCAGTATATTATGCAGTATATAGGTACAGATATCAGTCATGGGTTAGCTTATGGTTCTTCGGGGTCATGAGCACCATGTAGCATTTCGGGTACCAGATTCGGGGTGTTACAGGGAACCCACTTGAGTTAAAGTTCCCAGTAGGAGAATAAAGGTGTGATCAAATCCTTCTTTGCCCATCGAGGTAATAAGAGCTTCTTTATATTTTTCAAAGGTCTGAAACCTTTTTGATAGGTATTCCCTTGCTGGATATATCTAACATTAATCATTCTTGCTCCATTCCAACTTTGACAGTTTTCCTTTATGTGTTCATCTCTTCCATAGTGAGTGCATAAAGGTTTATGGACTTTGTATCTCATATCGTGAACCACCTTGCCATGTGACCCAGGTGATTGAGTTTTGTACTGATACCCAACGCCTTTACCAGTATTAACTCCTTGACCAGTTAAGTTAGAAAGGATCTGTAAAGATGAAGTCTATTGTAGGGATTTTTTAAGTTTTTCCCTCAAATAGACTAGGTCTCTTTCTAACTCCTCATTCTTGTGGAGTGCAGTAATGAGATACTTTTGGGAATCCTTCAATTTTTTTCCAAGCTCGATATGAAACTTTGAGGCTTCTTTCTTCTCTTTACCATTTGAATCAACTACTTTCTCAAGTTGACTCACCAAGCTCAGATTTTCAGATTTCAACTTAGCAACTTGTTCCTCAGTTTCAGATATCTAGACAGTCAAAGCTATCAACTCAAGCTCCTGATCTTCTATTTTTTCTTCTAAAGCATTATTTTTCTCTTTATCACAAGCATAATTTTTTTCTCTAGCTGACTTACTAAATCCGAATTTTTAGATTTTAACTTAGTAACATGTTCCTCAGTTTTAGATATTTGGAGAGTTAATACAATTAACTCAAGCTCTTGACTTTCTACCTTTTCTTCTAGAGCAATTTTTTTTGTAGTCATTTCACACATAGAATCAATCAGCACATTTGCAAGATTTTTTATCTTTCAAACAGAGTAGTTTTCTAAGTTTTCTTTAATGTCAGGAATTATTACCTTATTTTCTTCTTCATCTTTAGTGCATGCCATAAAAGTAAATAAGGAATCAAAGGTTACTTTCTCATCCTCCACTGCCATCATAGAAATATCTTTATGTTTCTCATCTTTCTCAGATTCACTGAAGGAATCCCCCCAGACATCCAAGGCTTGCTTAACTACAAAATCAATTGTAGCCCTTTTGCTTGATTTTACAGGGACCAGGTCTCTGTTCTTTCCTTTGTCACCTCCAGTCTTAAGATATTCCTGATAGCCTATTTTATGCATTGGATAATCCTTAATGAAATGCTCAGGACTTCCACATTTGCGACAAACCTCCATAGTGCCTCTCTCTTTGCTGATACTTCCACTTCTTTGAAATAGGCCACTTTTCCTCATAGCTCTAACAATTCTTTTTGCCAACTAAGCAACATCAGTTTCTTCTTTATTAAAGTCGGATTTTGATGCCTTCAGTGTCAGAGATTTTTCCCTTTTTTCTTCTCTCTTCTCTTGTTCTTACTACTTCTTGAGTTCATGTGTCTTTAAATTACCAATAAGCTCATCCATAGTGAGAGTTTTCAGATTCCTTGCCTTAGTAATAAAATCTACTTTGCTCCCCAAGAATATTCCTCACTTGCTTATACAATGAAATCACTTCTCCTAAGCAATGTAGCTCATTTGTGATGGAGATGAATCTTATATGGATTTTCTATATTGTCTCTCTTTCTTTCATGGTAAAGGTTCGCATCAGTTGTCCCTTCATGAGCTATTTTCAAGCAATCCTAGGTTTCTTAGCATTTTTACATGCAGAAATCCTGTTGTATTCATCAGGCCCTAAGCCATAAACTAGCAATTTCTTGGCCTTGTAATTTTTTTCAATCTTCTTTCTGTCTTCATCATCATACTCTCTCTTACTTTTAACAACCATTCTTGTTATTTCTCGTTCTTTGACTTCTTTAACTGGAATATGAGGACCATCAAGTATTATATCCATCAGCTTACTATCTTCATCCATAATGAAGTCAAACATCCTGGTTTCCAACCACCCATAGTACTGCCCATTAAATCTAAGTAGACTAGTGGTAGATTGCCCTTCGTCCAGGTTAGGTGGAGCATCCATGCTAACCAAATAACTCTAGGTATGAACCTTTTAGAGTTTTCCTACTCTAATACCAATTGTTGAAACCTTGGGGATTGGACCACACTGTGAGGGACTAGGTCTATCAAAATTAGTCACATGCAATAAAATAGTAAATTAACCAGGAACACAACACAGTGCAAAAAATGTAAAGAACACCGAATATAACGTGGAAACCTCCTTGCTCAAGGAATGAAAAACCACGGCTTGCCCTCACAAGCTTTCAAAATTTCACTATAATCAACCTCTTGATTACAGAATCGAATTTGAACCTAACTCTAGGCTCCTTCTGCTTGTAATAACACTATAACAAGCTCACTTTGACAACTCTGTCAAGACTCCCTCAAAACTGATTAACTCTAATTAGTATCAAGCTTATGCAACTTTACATAATCACTCTCAAAGCAAAAAAAGAAAATAACATTACTCTTATAGGATGAATAATTCTGTTATAGACTCAAGCTGGACTTAATAACACTTGCTAGTTTAGCACACACAAGAAATTAAATCTTGAGAAATGTTGAACATTAAGGTTTTGCCTTTTTCTTTCTTCAGCTTTTTGATTTACAAAAAATACCAATTGAGAAGCATCATTTTCCTTTTATAGTAGAGTAATGAATAGGGTTAAAATGCAATTTCACCAGGTGTCCTAAATAGTACAAGCAACACCTGTGCTATTTATTATACTAGATGACAAAACTATGCAGGCACGTGCCATATCTACTTTAGCCTTGAAGATCCAGGGACCTAGTCCCTTGTTGCCAGCTGCTCATCATCAAAACAATATATAGCACAAAGAATCACCGTAGATGAGTTCATAAAATAAAATTATAAGAAGAAAGAACCCTAGTTTGAGATCCTTGATGTCTGCTTTTCCTACCCAAATCGTGTATCCTAAAAAATATGCTTGTAAATATGGATAAGTACTTCTTATATAGCCCTAAAAGTCATGTATCAACTGTACTATATAAAATATATGCATTGACTACTTTACCCTCAACTTAAACAACATAGAGAACCAAGTTTTAGTCGGTTTTGGGTGGTGTGTGTTGTGATTTTATGTTGTGGGCTGCCCCAAAGTGTTACAAACTTCTTTATAGAGTTTTTAGATGCTTGTATAGCCTTCAATTCATCCAATCCAAGCCCCATAAAAATTAGGTACAAGCACCACATGTTTTCTACTCAAACTAGGACTGGGAACCAACTTCTGCCCGATTCTATAGGGTGTGCGACGTAGAGGCCTTGGCATAGTATTGATGGGTGTGACATGGGGTTGAGGGCAGATCTAAACTAGTATCTTCATCAAGAGTATGGGGTGGCGCATTTATGATAGATAGATATGGGTAGCACAACTGGGAGGGTGCTTTAACTAGGCACAATTTTGTGTGACTTTGTCTCTTAGATTCCGTCAAAGCTTGCTCGTGTTCCATTATTACTTATAGCTCATATGAAACTTCCTTTATTACCTAAAGAAACTCCAAAAGACTGCTACAACATATAATAATAAGAATTAGACCATACAACACACAAAGCACCTTAAAACCATATAATAGCTTAGCCCGGTTGAACTAGTTATCTCGTCTAATCTTTCCTTAGCTATTTTGACTCTTGATTTTGGGTCAGTAACACTAAAAACCATATCAAAATGATTCTTAGCACTATTTTACCCAATAATGACTAAATTCATACATACACATGCTAAGTTATCCTCAAAACTAAGCTACACGTGCGTAGATAATGACACTTAGGTGTATAAATATGCCTAAGATCAATGGGATAGTCAGACGGCTATGGAAAATTGGTAATGTGAGAAACTAAACTTGATACTAGTGTAGGATTCTCCTAATAAATAATAATGTAATTATTTAAACAACTCAAATATAGTTTTCATTAATAATGTGATTATTTAAACAACTTGAATATAGTTTTCATACATGAATTGCCAACCTGATTGAATCAAGCTATTTTTGATGATCTATAAACTGCGTAATTTTTTATATATGTTTGTCCTAGGTAAAATGCTATGGTTGATATTATTACTCACTCAGTCTGTGAGACTGACCCCACTCCTTTTTTTTCTTTTCAATAACTTAATCGAGGGTGACCATTTGACTTGACAAGGTGATAGATATAGTTGACGACGGATCTAGTAAGCCCTACACTTGCTTTATGTGGGTCATTATTTTCTTTAGATTAAGGAGTATATTATTTTAGTTAAATCTCAGAGTTTTATTCTTGAGTCCGATCTTATAAATTTGATTTTGGCTTGTATTATTAAAGGTGTGACTTGGACCTTCTAAAGTTTTATGGAAGTAATCAACTTTTGATTATAATGGTATTTTTAGACTTAATATGTTGATTTTTTTGTTACTAAATTTTGACATGTTTAAATTTATGGATTGATCCCAATACAAAAGAAACTCTACCAAATTTTTAGTGTGAACTTGGTTAACTTGCTTGGTATGTGCTTATCGAGCATCGGTCATGACCTAGGTGGGTCGTGATAAAAATTCTCTCACTAAGGGCTGATCAAAATATGAGTATGGTAAAACACAGAAAAAAGATTCACCTTATAAACAAAAAAATACAAAAAGAACCTGAGAAGTTCTGAAGATTGAAGGAACACAATAATAACCAAAGTCCTCTTGACAACCAGGTGCACTTAGCATTTAGTAAAATATAAATGCTAAGTTCCTACACTCTTTTAAAATCAAGGGGGCACAGAAAAAGTTCCTACTGCAATTTTTTAAACCAAAACAAATTCACTAAAAGCTTACTATAAAAGATAAAATTCTCTTAACTGATCATTACGATGGTTACATTACTCCAAACCACTCTCCCACAGATCAAAAAGATAAATTTTGCTTATTAAAATCCTATAAACCCTCCCACCCAAAAAGCCCAACCATTCATAAAAGAGAATCATATAAACCTTGAACAATTCATTGAGTTAAAAAATCTCAAATCTAATGCTAAGGATCGTAAAAAAATCAATTAGAATATGTGATATGCATCATAATAAGAAAAAGGGTCAAATGAGTATGAATAATTCTTTAAGATACAAACTAATGATAAAACTCAAATAGAACTAGAGCCAATTAAGAAATTAGTTAATAAGGGAGGTCAAAAAATGGGAAATACAAATAAAAGGAAAGATAAGCATGAATACGTTGTTGTTGAGGCAATAATAAGAAAAAAATAAGAATCAATAATTAAGAAATTAGAATACATTTTTAAAAGATATGAAAATATTAGCTGTCAAAGAACCAGGTTCTCTAGACGTAAATGTTAAGAAAAACACTAAGTCACAAAAACTAGGTTTTGAAGGTGAGGAAACTGAATGTGAAAAATTGACATTGGCAGAGAACTAATAATTTTTATGAAGGGGGAATAATAAAGGAAAAATAAGAAGTCCATGAAAAAAATGTTTGTAGTTCCTCCTTATAACTTCATAGTTAGAAGAATTAAAAGCAAAGAAAAGACAATTATTGATTATGGCTTAAAATCCAACAAATAAAAGAAGAGAGTAAACTAAGGTAATGCTAATATGTGTAATAATGATATTATTGTGATACTAAGTGATTAAAGAGGAGAGGAAGGTAGAGAAATATGGGAGAAGAAAAAAAATCTCCCATCATAAAACTTAGAAAGAGAAAGAAAGTTTCAAAATAAATAGAAGAGACTAATGTTGAAGAGTTTTTTCCTAAAAGAGGCAGAAGTTCGAAAGTAGAAAAAGAGGCTTGACAAAGTGTTGAGGGGTAAAATATTTGATTCGTCAGTGACTGTATAACCCGAGATGAAATAATTCAGACCTAAAATAAAGTTTCAACAATGGACAACTCTCTTTATTGGTGATAATCCTTTGCTGAGAATGAAACGACTTAATTCTATGAAAAATTCAGATTTCAGAATGAATACACAACCAGGCGCACTATAAAAGAAATCAATGTTTCTTTTACTACAAAGACCTAGCGGTCATTGTAGGACTAATTTTCAGAGACTTTTGTGATTGTGAAAAAAATGAATGGAGTTTAGACCTACTAAAAGTGGATTGAACTTAATAAATAAGTTCACTCAAGAAAAAGAAAGTAGTGAATCAAGAATTTTTCTTAAAGGTGGAATAAAATCCCTTTACAAGTTTATGTTTGAGCTTATAAATGAGTGAGTTTCCTAAGATCAAAAAGAAGGAACAAAGGTAATTGTTTAGATACAATGGTAGTGGAAGCACTGAATTAAAATGTTAAGATTAATATACCATATATGATGATCAAACATATGTGTAGAGTTGCAGAAGGAACATATTCTCTACTTTATGGGTTCCATCTAACTCACTTTTAATAAAACTACTCTATATGAGTGTGACTTTGTACCCAAAGAACAAGGTGCTAAAATAATAGTTTGATCATTCAGTTAATGTCTGATCTAACTACAAATGAGGAAAAAGAGAAAGTGACCATGGAGAACATTATCCGAAGGGTTGAATGTGAGAAGCTAAAGGTTAACATAGTTATAGAGCGAAGTGTTACAATTAAGACTTAGTAAAACCCTAGCTAATATTCCCATGTCTTTATCCAAAGAACATATTTTCTAAAGTCTGCTCCTCTTATGTCTATCATATGACCATTACTATTTTGGGTACCTTCTAAAACCTTATTTGGGAATGTTACCTATTCGAATCTCTAATTAAAAGTGTTCTCAAGCCTGTTTCTAATTATTTTGTTGGTATGATGCAATATGTAACTTGTTTTATGTTCTAATGAAGATGGTTTTATTGTAAAGTAATTATGTTGTTTTAATTACTACTGAATAAAAATACTTTTCGTTTTTCGCAGTGTCATTAGGGGAAGATAATGAATAATAACATAACTTTGAAAACCGTGATAAAACCACATAACTTTGATGATAATTAAAGAGGAAAGAATTTAGTGCTTAGTCTACTTATATTGGAATAGTTGTTGGAACAATCAGATTCCTAAGCAGAGTTATAATTGAGTCTGATCCTTGTGTAAAAATGATATAGATATGATCAAGTTCACATAACCTAGCCACTTATTGCATTGCAATGAGTGAAAGCTTGGTCCCATGAAAGATTTATCTAAGAGCTTAAAGTTTGTTAAGTCACAATGATACAATATAAAGTTGGTTCTTATGAGAAAGTATGTAGGTAAGAGCTCATGCAACTACATGACATGTTATGTTCTTGGTATGAATTTGTCATCATAAAAATAAAAGATAACTATTAAGCTAAGAACAATGAGCTATAATGCTACAAGTGTAAGGTTAATAACATGTAATTTTGATGATTAACAAATAAGTAGCAAAACATAACAGCACATGCAAGATCCAAGTCCTTCACAAGTCTCAACAAAGGACTGGTAGTGTTCATAATAATATACTACAACAAAACAAATTTCTTTATTTGTATACAATAAAATAGGCTCATCACAAAGATCGAGTAAGATCAAGATCTTAATATTAAGTATTCTTTTTATTGTAAGAATAACTAAACAACAAAAAACATATTCCTATCAAAACACATTCATAACACTGCTTGTTGTTTGAAGTTCGATTCACTATAACCTCTTACTTTTTTTAGTTGATTCGTATTAAGTGTTGTTTTGAGCTGTAAGAACCAACAACTAGGTAGAGTTGTAGAGGAAGTTAGGCCACAACAAAAACATATCGCAGGGGGAAAACATGTGCTATAGTGATTAGTTCTCTAGGTGCTATAATTGTTAGTTTCTTAAAACTTACAAACTCAAATTTAGCGGTAACTTGAGAGAGGAACCATGGTCTTTAGACTCTCGTAGGAGAAATTTTTTATGTAAAATCTTATATTTATTGCTTTTTAATTTTGCTATTATTTTTTGTTTAGCCTCTAAAGAGCCATTCGCTACATGGACAACACAAAATAATAAAATTAGTTTTAAAGAGAATATGTTGAAAATTTGTGAGGATTTCTATCATCATTTACAAATAACAAAGGATCTGATGTGCATTAGTCCCAAAATGAAATATACTTGCTAAAATATCGCAGCCTCGTGAGCGGAGAAGTAAAAGCTTAAAATATAAAAATACTTAATTAACCCTTTTCGTTTAAACAAACAACTATCTAATCCAAAAAGATTCCAATCTTTATCCAAGTCAATCAGTACCCAAATCATTTAGAAACTGTTCCGTACAGATTTTCTCCTCTCTCTAAAATTTCGGTCGGCGTTTCTTCTGGCTTCCTGGTTCCAAACTCCTTGTACGCAACAGATTCAGCTTATCTATATCCACTCCTTGTAGTTGAATCTGCAGTTGTTTCTAATTTGATGGCTGCGAGCGCGAACCCTCCGGCGGGTAATAATAGTGGTCAAGAAGGCACCAGCAATGGGAATGGCGCCACCAGTAATGGTCTCTCCGTTCCCGAAAACTCTGTGGTTGGACCCACACAGGCAGCTCTACGACACAATCCAGGCCTTTCTGTTGATTGGACTCCCGACGAACAATCCCTCCTCGAAGAATTGCTCGCCAAGTCTGTATAAATCCTTCCTCCCTTTTTCATGTTTTACCATTTCTGAACTTTTATTCTTGGATTTTGATTGTTGAAAATAACACTTCCTGTATCTTGAAATTTTCTGCCTAGGAACCATTGGGTGGTGGATGTGTCTCTTTTGAATAATAGACAAGTTGTAAACTAATTCGATGGATTAATCAATTTTCTATGACAAATAATTATGTCTTCCCCTCTTGTATATTGTATTCTGCTGGTTGTAATTCATTTCATTATCTTAGAAGTATCTATAATGACAATGGCACCTCGTTGTATCACCCAATCAACTTGGAAATATATTATCAGTGCTTGCTATAGAATCAGATGGCTTGAGAATTCTTGTTCTCGTTAACTATTGTTCTCTTTCTAGATGAACAACTATCATCTCCTGCTTTGCTTAGTCTTTCCTGTTTAAAGATTTTGATGAAGGCTTATTAGTTATTACAAATATGAAATCCAAGGGTGTAGCCTAGTGGTCAATGAAGTGGGTTGAGCACCATGAGGTCACGTTCAAATTTCAGTAGAAACAAAAATACTAGGTGATTGCTTTCCATCTATTTTAGCCTTGATAATTCATTTGGTGGACAGAGTTACCTGAGAGATGATAGTTGTGATAGTTGTTGATACCTGATAGTTGTGATACTTGTTACTGGTGGGAGGTTGGCACGTATCCCGTGACATTAGTCGAGGTACCCCAAGCTGGCCCGTACATCACATTTATCCCAAAAAGAATATCGAGTGTCCTTGTTATGGTTAACTGTACCATGCATTTCAGCCGAAATGACAACTCTTTCTGTTGGTTTATCAGTATTTGCCTGAATTTGCTGCATGCATTGCTAAACAACATCACTTATCCTAACTGTACATTCTTGGTAATTTGTATCATAGCTGACTTCTATTCTCATAAACGGTTAAATGAAGATAGGAACTTTACTTTTGCAGATATGCAACAGAGAGCAACATATCTAGGTATGCAAAAATTGCTATGCAGTTAAAAGACAAGACTGTTCGAGATGTAGCATTGAGGTGTAGATGGATGTCTGTAAGTTTTTTGGTTCTGGTTTTATCCAATTTATTGCATATTTAGTAACATAGATGTTGTAGATTGGTCACTTTAAGATTTTTTTCTGGTCTTAACCGATTTATTTGTATAGTTAGTAGTATAGATGTTAGTAACAGGCAATTTTGCTCTATCAGAAAAGAGAAAAAAGAAAAAGAGGCAAGCTTGAGCTTGTACAACTTTTAAACCCTTGAATAATACGAATGCAAGGATTGGCTCGATCGGGTGCCTTTCGAGCCTTCTCTTTTGGGCGTGATACTCACAGAAAGTAGTTGTTCTGGAGGAATTCATTTATTGATGGGATTTCACACATTTTTGCAGCTAGTCTCTCTCCTGATTCTTTATAAAACAACTTCCATAAGATGGGTAAAACTTAAGAATGTCTGTTATGAATGACATTAGCCGAAAGGAGAAGGATTTCTCATTCAATGTCTGTATTCCATTCCCCTATTGCAACGGAAGCTTTATCATTAAATTGATGTTGTTACTACTTGTACTCAATGCGTTTTAATGTTCTACCATGTTCTGCAATCAATTTAGTACCATTTTGGACCTGATTATGGCAAATCAAGAGAAGTGCCCTTGTATGTTCGGACACATCAACATTGCATTGTCCTCTACTTCCATTATGCACAACCTCATAGACTTGGTCCATAGTCACATACAAGAGCTGTTATTCAAAGTGTCTGCCTTGGAATCCCACGTACCTATTGTGTTGAAAATCTATTTTCAAAGCTTCACTTTATTACATATGCTGTCCAACCTTGATGATCAATTGTTCTTTTACAATCCTTAACAAGATGAGATTCAATAGGTCCGTGCTTAAAGCGTGAGGCAAAGTAGGAGGTTGTCACTCTGTTGGCTTGAGGTGTTATGCGATGGGAAAAGCAATAGAGAGGTGAGAGGTGTTGTGCAACGAGAGGTGTTATTTTTTAAATAGACTTAAAAACACACATCTAGGGGGGGGGGTTGGTCATTCTCAGACCCATGTATAGGCGCAAGTCACAAAAGCTAAGTTGTTTTGTTTAGGCACTTCCCTTTTCTTCTTCTTTGTTCTTTCTCCTCTGCTTTCCAACAACTTCTTTGTTTTTTCTCCTCTGTTTTCCATAGTTTCTTTCTTCTTCATTCTTCTCCTTCGTTTTTCGTCTCCTGTTTCTGGATTTCTTCCTTCTCCATGCAGACAGTTATAGATCTTGCATTTTTTTGTTTCAATTTTTGTGTACAATTTAAGCATAATAACTTAGTTCTTTTTTTCTGTAAATATTTGCTAATATTGTTATTGCTATTGAGTTTTTCATTATTTATATATGCAAAATTAATATTTTTTTTGGTGTTAATTGGCGCTTCACTTTAAAAAGTTGAGGGCTTCGCTACTCGCCTCAGTGAAGCACACTCTCGTTTTTTATTGTTTCTTGCTTTCCAAAACATTGGCAGGGAGAGAAATTCATTGCAACTGATTAATACAGGATCATGACAGAAAATCGTGATAGACAACCTTTTCTTGTTGCCAATGGGGATACATGTTGTGGATATGTGAAGATATATTTTAGCAAAAAGAGAGAGATCAGAGTTCTTTCTTCCATTGAACTCTAAGGTGTCAAGCTCCCTTAAACGAGTTGAAGAGATCAAAGTTCTCTTTCATTGAACTCTAAGGTTTCAACCTCTCTCTTTTACGAGTTGATTTTTTATATATATCACCGTGTGAATCGACCCTTTCTTAAAGATCCTAATATTTTGGTAACAGAGCCTAACACAATGGTTGATGAGATCAATTCCAGATTCTAGGAAGAACGTGCGATAACAGAAACCCTTACTCTAAAAGTGCAGCAATGGAACAACCTTTCGGTAAAAGAATTGTCCAAGTCATCCAAGAACAACTGTCTAACTTTGGAATTGGCTCCACAGAACCAACAACCACACAGACCTGAGTCGAGTAACACCCTAACGACAGGCAAATCAACAATTCCTGCTACTAAAGGCAATACATCCCCTATTTAGTAGGCCGTTCAGTATCGTCCAACAAGTGGTAATTCCCATTCAACAGTACCAAGGTATGCAAAGATGGATTTTCCTACTTATGACGACACCAACGACCCATTAATTTAGGCACATAGTTGTGATCGATTTCTTGAAAATTAACATACAACGGAAGCAAAAAAGGTTGGAGTGGCTAGGTTTCACATGTTGGGAGAAACACGATTTTGGTATTATCATCTTAAACGCGAAAAGGGCCCAATGAGTTGGGAAAAATTTAAGAGATGTTTTCGGCAATTTGAACCTGGTGAAAGTAGCAGCTTAGTGGACGAATTAGTCACACTTCGGCAAAGTGGAACGGATGAAATTTATCAATGTTGGATTCAAGAAAAGTTGGCTAGGGCTGGGATCGGATGATTCAGGAAGTTTTTGATGACTGCTCTGAAATTGGAGCTTGAGGACAATCTCTTTCATCATGAGGGGAGTATTGTTGTGGATGTATGAAGACGTATTTTAGCTAAAAACAAGAGATCGAAGCTCGTTCGTCCATTTGAACTCTAAGGTTTTAGCCCCCCATAAGTGAGCTGAAGAGATCGGAGTTCTCTCTTCAATTGAATTCTATGATTTCCGCTTCCCGTTAACGAGTTGAATTTATATAATATATCGCCATGTGAATCGATCCTTCCCTAATGATCCTAAAATACAGTTTCTGAAATAGAGGGCCTTGTAGATCTGTCTATTATTTCCATTTTCCGTTCTTAAGGTAGATTTTGATTCCATGCTCCTTGGTTGCATTAGAGAGCCCGATTTGGGTAATTTTCTTGTCAACACTTACATGGAACAATGCTTGGAATTTGAGAAAACTAGAGTTGCTTGCAATCTGTTCAATCTAATGCCCGAGTATAATAATGTGTGTGGATATAGTATGTTACCTACAATTATTTCTACTTAACATTTATTATTTCATATTCCTTTTAACCCTAGTTCAAATAGGGTCGTTTTATCGGTAGACTTTTCTACAATGTTTCTTCTGATATCTTAGGATGAAGAGATTGTGTGACACAGCACATTCTTTTCAAGTTATGGCCTTGGAAATCTGAAGTAAAAATCTTTCTTGCTGAAATTGATTTTGATTTAATGTTACCTTTCTCCAAAAAAAAAAAATTGATTTTGATTTAGAGGCCTGTGTTTGATGACAGTTCCCAGAGACAAATTGTAATTACGAAATCTTTTCTGGTTCCTTTCGGTTGTTAGGCGTATGTAGTTAACTCCATTGTGTTCTTGATGCATTGATTCGGCGATACAATCTCCCAAACAATGAAGTAGAAGAGAATGGCATTGGCTAAGAAGGCGATCTATCCTTTTCAGTCCTTAGGGGAATAATGTTTTTTGTGCTAACTGATGGATTTTCATTATGGAAGATCAAGTTTTGCGGCTTGGTGGATTGCTTTTAAAATGATGGTGGCAAAATTGACGGGTACTATAAGAGCAAGAAGTGTTTGTTTTGGCAGATCAACTTCTTAGAATACTGCATGTCAATCCTTTGTTATTGATTAGGGACTGTGAGTTTCCTTGGGGAAACGTTATACAGTTATGGCCACCCATTGGAAGTTCTGTTTGCTGATAATTATGAGTGTTTCTTGACCGTGTTGTCTTTTCGGTCATATGGTTGCCAACTTGTTTTCCATGAGCAGCAATGTTGTGAAAAGCAAGTGCTTCGCTGCTTAACGCAGTGACGTGAAGCGAGGGTATAGCCTCTTCAATGTGAAGCGAAGTGATGTTGAAGAGGGAGCCGCTTTAGTCAGAGAAGCGTGAAGCGAGCGTGAAGTCATGAAGCCCTGAAGCGGTCACTTTCTTAATTTTCTCGTAAAAATTCGTCTTTTCAGAAGAAAAGAAGGAATATTTTTTGCTTGTTGTTGTCTGCTAGGTTCTGCTGTTTCTTCTTCAAACTTGCGGTAAGCTTCTTTCTTTGTTCTTCTTTCTTCTCATTCTATCTTCTCCTGCACTGCTTTTCTGCTATATGGTATTATTGCTTCACTACCCTTTTTTGTGATTTTCTTCTTGATTTTGCTGTTGTGGCTGCATCTTCTTTGCTGACTGCTGCCATTGCTGGTGGGTCTTTTATGAAGATTTTATTTTTCTTTCAGTTTGTTTAAATAGTAAAAAAAATAGTTTATTAATATTTCTTTAATAGTACTTATATTAGAACCTTTTTCAATTTGCTTAAGAGTAAAAGTTAGATTCTTTTTAATATTATTTAATAAAATAAGTTTTTGTGCCAGTTGGTTTTGGTAGTACAAAATCAGTTTATTTTGTTGCCTATTTAATAGTTAAATAAATACTTTTCAGTTTGATTAATAGTAAAAATCAGTTTATTAGTAATTTTAAGTTTTTTATGTAAAGAATTTTTTTTTGGGCCAAGGGTCTATCAGAAACCTCTACCTTCACAAGGTAGGGGGTAAGGCTGCGTACGGGCCATTCCCTCCAGACCCCACTTTTTGGATTACATTGCTTATGTTGTTGTACTTTTTCCAGTTTGTTTAAGAGTAAAATTCTGTTTATTTATTAAATACTTTTGAAATGTTATTTAAATAAAAACTTTTTTCAAAATTCTGTTTATTTATTAAATACTTTTGAAATGTTATTTAAATAAAAACTCTTTTCAGTTGGTTTGATAGTACAAAGTCGGTTCATGTAAAAACTTTTTAATAGTATTTTATCAATACTTTTCAGTTTGAATAATGGTAACGACAGTTTATTTATAGTATCTTTATTTCTTTTTTTAGTTATTTGTTTCGGTTTCAAATTTAGTTTTGAGGCTCTAAAAATTTGGTCTCAATTTAGCCCCTCCCATGGAAAATTATTAGTTACTTGATGATTTTTTTTTTTTTTTTGGGTGAAGTTTGATGAAAAGATTTGCTAATAGATACTTCCTTCGTCTGTGTCAACTTTTGATCGGGCATGGAGTTTAAGAAATAAGTAAAAACTTTATGAAATTTACCAAATTGTCCTTTCTAGAAAAGTAAAAAAACAAGGGATTAAGTGGGACCAATAAGGGTAAAAGAGGAATTACACCTTTAAATAGTTACCAAATAAGGAAAGGTGATATTCTTTTTGGGATAAACGGAAAAGGAAAGTGGGTCACATAAATAGGATGGAGGGAGTATTGTTTTTGTTGAGTTTCTGTTTAGTTAGTTATTTTATTTATTTGTGCAAAGTTAATTTTGACTTTCTCTAAGGATTACACTTCACTTCAATGAAGCGAGCGCTTTGCTTAACTCTTTAAGCGAGGTAGGCTCTTGTCGCTTTTTTGCATTTCGTGCTTCCAAAAAACACTGATCAGAAGGTAAAGATGTACTTGGATCCATTTATGATGTTGGTGGTTGTTTCTAAATTCATGCCAAGGGCATGACTTTCCGTGGAGCTAAATAAATGTTTGGGTGCATTGTCAGCTGGACCATTGGCAATTTTACTGGCTATATAGCTACAACAGTGCTTAGTTGCGATCTATGTTTCCCAAACCTAATTACATTGTGAAAGGGGGCAAGGGAAGCCCTTTTCATTTTTCTGTCATTTATTGTAGCTTGGTTAAAAGGTTTAGCATAACATGGATGAGAATTTCAATACCAAGGAACATACACAATCTAGTTAACATTGGTCACTTGGAGAATTTCTTTAACACTGGTGATACACTTTGGATTCCATATCAATTCATGGGATCTAATCGTATCTATGAGAACACTTGAAGCGACAAAATCAACTTGTAGTTCAATTCCGAGGATCATTGCTTGTGAAGGAGTTGCTAAGAGCATCAATTTACCAAAGAACCTTTCAAGTCTTAGAGATGCTATGAAAGTTTTTGAATAATTATTCCTACATGTTGAACTAGCTATTACTCATGGATTGTAATACTCAATGTGGCTTGATGAAACTATGGTGATATTTGCACAGTTTGATATTATAATTATTATAGCAGTAGTTGGGGTTGCAGAGTGGAGGCTTAAGATGGATGATGGCTTGTCTGACATTTTGACATTTCGGTACCAGAGTCAAGTTGTGGAATATGTCTTTCATTCCCAAGTTTCCTCGACAAGTTAAACTTGGCACTTTAAAGATTCTTGAAAAGATCATGGTACATAAGAACGAATGAACCTGGAAAAGTGTTCAATCATTTCGCAGTTGGAATAGCTGAAAGCATTGTTTTGATGTTTTATTATATAATGAGTTTTTATAATCATGCCAGAGGAACTACCATGTGGATAGTTAGGACAATTGTGCTTTTTGAGTAAATTCTAGGTGCATTTCTCTATAAATGTTTAAACAAATCTATTGGAATTTCTTTTTTGGATCTCTTGAGATAGGGCTCTATGGTATTTCCAATCACTCAAGTGAAAGATTTGATCTCGTAATTATGAAACTTCTGTTTTTATTTTAACGTCAGCAACAACCTTCTTAAAATTCTAGCTTTTTGAAGAGCTCCGTAACTTTCTCATAACTCATAAGTAACTTGAAAAAATTAGCAAATTTCTTATTTTGTTTCATAAAAAAAGATGATTTTTTTAGGGATAGTAAGGAGACAATTGGCGGAGAACGTGCTAGTAACACTGTTCTTGACTTGAACATTGAGGACAATGTTCTTTTCGAGGACGTGGGAATTGATTAAGTGATACTGACCAAAAGGCTTAGGTAGAGAGTACATTTTGAGAAATGTCAAATTACATTTGCCACCTTGGTAAAAAAGAGCATGCACAATGTGCGAAGGTGCTAACACAAGGGGAATAGTAGTCCATTAGGACTATGCAAGAACTGTGTCTTTTTTTGTTGTTGTTTGTAGTAGTAACCTAGAACCTCCCTCCTTCTAAGTTTCCTTGTTGTAAAGAAAGGAGAAACATTCCTATTTCAATATCTGTATTTCCATTCTTTCGTTGCAATATAAAGATTTATCTCTACAATATTCAAGAGTAGGAAATTTTATGCTTTAATTATGTCTCTCATTATAGGACCGTGGTTGGCGAATTTGTGTGTGTGGAAGAGAGTAGACAATGGGACTCAATCATCATTTTTAGAGTCAAAAGCCAATTTTAAAGTTCTTTTGCTATGATGTTGTTAAATATGGTAATACAATGGGTGATTTTGGCTCGTTTCCTTAGTGTTATAGCACAAGCACCAAATTGTTAAACGTGTGCATAATATCCTTAGGCTCTATTATTAGGAGAAAACTCTAAATAATAAAGGGAGAATTACCAAAAGTACCCTAAAACTATTAAAACATGAGACATGTTTGCCTTTGTTTTGTTTTTTCCCCAAACGTGCACTTGCTAGCCAAGAAACTCAAAAATGCTCTCCCTACAAAGAAGGTCGCTCTAACACATATAAAAAGCATTGTTTAAAGGCGGAACCCATTAGCGGCCCCCTTATCTTGGCACCAACTTTCACTTAGACACCTCAAGTAGACCTTATCCATTTTAAACACAAATATGGGTGTTGGTATCCATTTAAAATGAACACGGTCTACTTGAAGTGTCTAAGTGAAAATTGGTGCCAACATAAGGGGGCCATTGATAGGTTTTACCCAATTTTAAATAAGGGTAAAAGGACAAAAATACCCTTGAACTACCTGTGAGAAATATAGGAGAAAAAATATTATTGAATTGTTGTCTCTAAATTATTACATTGAGACGTTATTTATAGACACTACATTCCAATCCTATTCCTAATAGGACACTACATTACAATCCCTTTTCAAGTAGAATTCAATATGCTATTCCTATTCTTATTCTAACACTCCCCCTCAACCTGGTGCATACTAGTCATATGTACCAAGCTTGTCACAAATGTAATTAATACGAGGACTGGTGAGGGACTTGGTGAAGATATCCGCAAGTTGATCACTTGACTTCACAAATTTTGTAACAATATATCCCGAGAGTATCTTTTCTCAGACAAAGTGACAATCAATCTCTATGTGCTTGGTCCTCTAATGGAACACTGGATTAGATTCAATATGAAGGGCTGCCTGATTATCACATACAAGTTCCATCTTACCAGTTTCTCCAAATTTTAATTCTCTCAGCAATTGCTTGATCCAAACCAGCTCGCAAGTTGCTGCAGCCATTGCTCGATACTCTGCTTCGGCACTAGATCAAGCAACCACACTCAGTTTCTTACTCTTCCAGGATACCAAATTACCTCATACTAAAACACAATATCTAGATGTAGAACGTCTATCAGAGGGTGATCCTGCCCAATCAACATCTGTATATCCAATGATATGCTCATGACTTCGATCCGCGAAGAGTAGTTCTTTACCTGGAGATGACTTTATATATCGCAAAATCTGAACAACTGCATCCCAATGACTATCACAGGGGGAAGTCAATAAACTAACTTATAACACTCATAGGAAAAAAGATGTCAGGTCTAGTCACTGTGAGATAATTCAACTTTCCAACCAACTGCCTATACCTTCCAGGATCACTGAGTGGCTCCCCTTGTCCTGACAGAAGTTTAGCATTTGGATCCATAGGATGTCAATAGGTCGACATTCCATTATTCTTGTTTCCTCAAGAATGTCTAAAGCATACTTGCGTTGAGAAATAACAATACTTGAGCTGGACTGAGCAACCTCAATCCCTAGAAAGTATTTCAATCTGCCAAGGTCTTTAGTCTGAAAATGCTGAAAGAGATGTTGCTTCAAGTTAGTGATACCATTTTGATCATTGTCTGTAATAACAATATCGTCGACATAAACCACCAAATAAATACACAGATTTGGTTTAGAATGACGATAAAACACTGAATGATCAGATCCACTACGAATCATGCCAAACTCCTGAATAACTGTGCTAAACTTTTCGAACCAGGCTTGAGGGGATTGTTTCAAACCATAAAGTGACTTGCGCAATCGACATACAAGGCTACTAGACTCCCCTGAGCAACAAAACCAGGTGGTTGCTCCATATAAACTTCTTCCTCAAGATCACCATGCAGAAAAACATTCTTAATGTCCAATTGATAAAGAGGCCAATGACGAACGA
This sequence comes from Capsicum annuum, assembly GCF_002878395.1. NCBI lineage: Eukaryota > Viridiplantae > Streptophyta > Magnoliopsida > Solanales > Solanaceae > Capsicum > Capsicum annuum. The sequence continues at coordinate 103,682,469 of NC_061119.1, forward strand.
CAGCTATAGAGAGAAAAAGATGGACCGATGCTATTTTAGCCATGGGAGAGAACGTGTCACTATAATCAAGCCCACATATCTGTGTATATCCTTTGGCAACAAGGCGAGCCTTCAGCCGATCAACCTGACCATCTGGACCAACTTTGACTGTATAAACCTAACGACAACCAACAGTAGATTTACCTGCAAGAAGGGAAACAAGCTCCCAAGTTCCACTCATATGTAAAGCAGACATCTCATCAATCATAGCCTGTTTCCATCCTGAATGGGAAAGTGCTTCACCTGTAGTCTTAGGAATAGAAATAGAGGACAAAGATGATACAAAAGCATAATGGGGTGATGACAAACGGTGATAACTCAAGAAAGTATAATGTGGGTTAGCATTACGAGTGGATCTTATACCTTTTTGAAGTGCAACGGATTGACTAGGAAGAAGCAGGTCCGCAGGAGGGGAAGCGTCAGGCGCAGGACATGAATCATCTAGGACTGATACTGGACGTGGGCGCCGGTGATAAGTCAAAAGTGGTGGCACTGTAGTTGGAGATGGAGAAGTAATCGTAGATTCCTCAAAGATTGGTGTAGGTAAGACTGGAGATATGGGTAAAACCTCAGAGATATTAAGATGATCAGAAGATGTATAGTAAGGTTGAGATTCAAAGAATGTGACATCAGCGGACATAAGGTAGCAACCCAGATCAGGTGAATAGCATCGATACCCTTTTTGAACTCGAGAGTAATTAAGGAAGACACATTTGAGAGCACGAGGGGCTAATTTATCTTTTCCTGGGGCTAAGTCATGAACAAAACACGTGCTCCCAAAAACACGAGGGGTGATAGAGTAGAGATATGATTGAGGAAATAGTATGGAATGGGGAATCTTATTCTGGATCGAAGATGATGGCATTCTGTTAATGAGATAGCAAGATGTGAGGACCGCATCACCCCAAAAACGCAATGGAACATGGGATTCAATGGGAAGAGTGTGAGCAGTCTCAATGAGATGCCTATTTTTTCTTTCTGCTATACTGTTCTGCTGAGGGGTGTATGGATATGATGTTTGGTGAATGATTCCTTGATGAGTCATATAAACTCCTGAAAATGGGAGGATAAGTATTCTAAGGCATTATCACTACGAAAAGCACGAATAGAAACACCAAATTGATTTTGTATTTCAGCACAAAAACTTTGAAATATAGAGAATAACTCGGAACGATCTTTCATTAAGTAAACCTAAGTACATCTTGAAAAATCATCGATGAAAGTAATAAAGTAACGAAATCCTAACGGTGAACCGACTCTACTAGGACCCCAAATATCGGAATGAACTAATGAGCAAATAGACTCAGCGACTTTCAATACTACGTGAAAATGTAGCACAGGTGTGTTTCCCAAGTTGACACGACTCACAATCTAATGTGGATAGGCTAGACAAACTAGACACTATCTTTTGTAGCTTGGATAGGCTAGGATGTCCCAAACGTTTGTGAATAAGGTTGGGAGGATCTGTAGCGGAGCATACTGTGAAGGAAATTGAAGCGGTAAGATAGTAAAGGCCTTGTGATTCATGTCCTATGCCAATTGTCTGTCCCGTTTTGCGGTCCTGTATTAGAAAAGAATCATAAAAAAAGTTATACTACAATCAAGGGCACGTGTCAAACGACTAACAGATACAAGATTAAAAGGACAACCAGGAACATAAAGAACAGAGTCTAGAGTGACAGAAGATAGGGGTTTGACTTGTCCAACTCCTTTTGGCGCTGTTCGAATTCCATTAGCTGAAGTAATAGCTGGAAGAGATTGCGAATAAACAATATCAGACAAAAGTGATTTATCACCATATGATCAAAAGCACCTGAGTCCACAACCCATGATCCAAAGGTTGGAGCTTGTGTAGTTGAGGCTATTAGTAGAAATATATTCTTACTTGCTTGATACTGAAGATACTCATTATATTCCTTGTTAGATAAATACACCCGTTGATCACCTGTGGTGTTAGACAGAGCAATATGAGCATTTTTAGTTGGTCGACCATGCAAAGAATAACATATTCCACGAGTATGTCCAAGCCTATTACAATAACTACACTTAGGTCTAGAATAACATATGCCACGAGTATGTCCAAGCCTTTTACAATAACTACACCTAGGACGAGGTCTTCCAAATGACCTTCCCCTCATCGATTCGTCATGGACTGTGACATTTGATTTTTTGATCTTGTTATTAAGGGCTCAGATTTAATCATAGGACTTGAACTTCCAATTTCAGTATTTTTGGAGCAAAAAAAAAAAAATCATGCCCAAAAGATATCTTGGGAATTTGACTTAAAAATTCCAAGAACCAGATTTGAATTTTTGAAAAAAAAAATCCCCAAAAAAAAAAATTATGTCGCCGGAATTAGGGTTCCGGCGGTCGGAATCTCAAAATAATTGTCGGAATCTGGAAAGGAGCAAGTGGTTGGAGTTAGAATAGACCGGCGACCCCAACAGAAAAAGAAACAACTCAAAAATTGATTGGAGATAGGCTCACGCGCCGACGCATGAAGCAGATCTCGTCGGAATTTTTGGATTCCGGCTGGCGCGTGGAGGGTAATTTTCCCGTGGTTTTTGTCGGGTTTTTTGTTGCCTGATCTTTTCGATCCTTTTGGTGGTGTTATATTTTTCACACAACCCACAAAATAAAAATTGATCCAAATCAGTCACTAGAATTGACGCACGGTGACTGAGTTATCTTGTCTGATATTTCTAACCTGTTCTGATACCATGTGAGAAATATAGGAGAAAAAATATTATTGAATTGTTGTCTCTAAATTTTATTACATTGAGACCCTATTTATAGACACTATATTCCAATCCTATTCCTAATAGGACCCTACATTACAATCCCTTTCCAAGTAGAATTCAATATGCTATTCCTATTCTTATTCTAACACTACCGAAATGGGGTAATGTCGTCCCATATTTTTGTTTTTTGCCTAATACTGATTGTTCAAAATTAGAACAACATCAACATTTTAACTGGTAATAAACTTTCAATTCATCATCCCTCGTGGTAAGGAATCCAAAGATATGCCCCTGGAATCAAAATGAAAATCTTGATTTATGAACTTTTCCTGCAATTTACTATATGAAATTCGACAAAATCAATAATTTCCAATTTCATCCATCTTTTACTTTAAATTGTTCCTTCCAGACTTAATAGCATCCAATTATGATTTACACCCAATTCAGATACCTAACTCCTAATCAATTCAGAATTTTAGTAACAGGAGCTGAGCTATTTTTTTGCTTTAATTCACTAAACCCAACAAATAAAGCATCATCAAAATCATGTCCAACAATATGAAAGAAGCATAAACTTGCACGAATCATGAAAACAAGCAATTGATACCTGTTTACATTCATGTTTTGCTAAGCTGTATGTGTGACGAGAATTCTCTCCTCTCTCTAGGTGCATGCCGCATAGTAGTGGTAATGTCCACGCCTGAAATTGTTGAGGGAAAGGGGGAAGAAGATGATTATTGCTAATGGAGACAAAGGGAGATAATTCATCTGAAGGAATTGGGAGGGAAGCCTATGGGTTTAACCAATTCTAATAGAACAGTGCCCAAGGTTGACGGGGAGTAAAACCCCAAAGGTTGAAACTAAAACCCCCTCACCATATTGATGAAAATTGGACGGGAAAGAAGCCCCAGGAAACCTATGTTACAGATGAGGGTCAAACTAGTGCATCAGTTGCTCCGATGTAGCAGTAGTGAACCCTTGTAGAGCTGTCCCATGAACCTAATTAAAAGACTAAGGAGGAACCAGAGAAGAATTGGGCGAATTTATTTCAAGTAAATCAGCTAGCAGCGTAAGGAATGATGCTCCAGTACGTTGCTCCTGTGGTGAAAAATAGAGAAAGCATAGTCGAATTGTGCAAAAATGAGATTGAATTTGAGATTGTAATGTGGAAACATGCCCTGCTACTCTTATGTGGGTAGGAGTTGATCCTTCTATAGCAGCATCCAAAAGATACATTGTGGCTAATTGGAATTACATTACGAAACCAATAGTTTATTATCATAATGACAGGTACTTCCTTGTTAAGTTTAATAGTTTTAAGGATAGAGATGAGGTACTCTATTCTGGACCCCATATGCTGAATTATAAGCTTATGATTGTGCCGACTTGGTCGCCTGACTTTGATTTCACTAGGGAAGTAATCTTGATTTGGGTTAAATTCCCTAATTGCCATTGAATTGCTGGGGTGTGCAGTCCTTTAGTTGATAGAATCTTATATGTGAGAGTGGTTATTGAGATGGATATTACGTAGCCTATGCACAACAAGTTAAGTGGAGGATCCAAATGGAAGTGTTTACTCAAGAGATCACATATGAATGGGTACCTACATATTGTCCTACTTGCCTGACCATAGGACATAAGTGCCAGCCTAATAAGGATGCAACAAAGGTAAAGCCTTGATATGGTAAACAACGAATGAAGTAGCACTACCAAGGAGAGTGAGAACATGATGGTTGAGCAATGGTAGGGAGAGCAATGGGACATGCAACTGAAATACCTGGCACTAGTCACGCAGAAGATCCAAAGGTGACCATTAGGGAGAATCGGGAAGTTGTAGTGGATGAGGTGCAGGCTGTTCAAATTGTAAGCATTCAGGAAAATCCTACTCGGTCATGGCAAGAAGTGAAAAGCAAGTCTGTATCAAAGGTAGTTCAAAAGTAAGGACCAAGCACAGAACGCCTTAATGCTACTAATGAGTTTAGCATACTTCATGAGCATGATACGAAGTTTCTAGCAGGAGGAGGTAGAGGGCCAGGTGGTACTGGTAAGTGAAGAGCTTTGATTGTCCTTTGTCAATAATGAAGCTAATAACATGAAATTTAAGCGGTTTGAATAAAGTGCATGAACAGAAGGTAGCCAGGCTGCTTATTCGAATAAATATTGTTAGTATTCTAGCACTCATTGAACATATGGTGAGGAAACATCATGCAATTAAAGTTTTAAAAGCAATTGCACCAGAGTGATGTATGTTGAAAATTACACTTGCAACAATCGAGGGAGAATCGTGATCATTTGGGATCCTCAGGTTATTGATTGTACTATATTAGGAGTTGATGAGCAGTTTTTCACTCAAAGGTGCTTATCAAACCTATGAACTTTAAGTTCAAGTTCACTGCCATTTATAGACTGCACACCGTTGATGATAGAAGGCAAATTATGGGAGAAACTTAGGTGTAGTAACAGAGGGTAGCATAATGAGTCTTGGTTAGCTTCGGGAACTACAATGCAATATGTAGAGCGTATGGATCAGATTTACATGATGCTGAAATCAGGGATTTTGATTCTTTCCTGGTACACACTGGCATGGTAACTCTCAAAACATATTGGGAGGGCATTCATATGGACTAATGGACACACATCCAGTATGATTGATTAGTCATTAGTGAATGCTAGATCAGTACACACTGGCATGACAACTCTCAAGCATAGTGGGAGGGCATTCATATGGACTAATGGGCACACATACAATATGATTGATTTGTCATTAGTGAATGCTAGATGGATGCTAGATATGCCTATTCTAGAAGTGATGATAATGGACTCGGGATGCTCAGGTTACTCACCCCTTAGTATTAGCTTGTCTCAGGAGGTTGTCAGGAGGGCTTGGCAACGAAGGCAAAAAATTGGGATAATGAAGGAAGTGTGGGATAAAAGGCAACTATAAAAGCACTGAATGTGGCAGAGTTTCATGTTGTGGATTAAAGAATAAGAATACTTAGGCAGTAACTACAAAACATACAATGTAATATGAGATAGGCTGGACAACCTCAGGCCATCACAGAGACTAAAAGAAGTTAAACTGAACCTGGAAAAGTGGCTTAATATTGAAGAGAACATAGTTAAGCAAAAATTTAAGGTGCAGTGGCTATAATTGGACCCAATAGGAGGACTGCTACTACAACAACAACAACAACAAACCTAGTGTATTCCCACCTGGTGGGGTCTGGGGGGGGGTAGGATGTACGCAGTCCATACCTCTACCTCTGAAGAAGTAGAAAGGCTGTTTCCGATAGACCCCCGGCTCAAGACACGCGGTACCACACAAACACATAGTAAAGTACAGCACAAGGTTACAAGATTACATAACATAAATACGGCACCCATAAGTAATCTAAAACAAAGGAAAACACACAGATCCATAATAAAACCTGGGACACGGGCTCCTAACATGCATAAACCCCCACCAAGTAGTTCCCTACACTAGCGACTCAGGCTGGCCCTAGTCCTCTGCCCTGATTCGCGTCCTCCAAACCTTCCTATCTAGGGTCATGTCCTCGGTGAGCTGTAACTGCTCCATGTCTCGCCTAATCACCTCACCCCAGTACTTTTTCGGCCTACCCCTACCCCGCTTAAACCCATCCAACGCTAGTCTCTCACACCTACGGACCGGGGCATCCATGCCCCTCCTCTTCACGTGTCCGAACCATCTCAATCGGGCTTCCCGCATCTTGCACTCCACTGGTGTCACACCAACCTTCTCCCGGATGTTCTCATTCCGAATCTATCCCCTCTAGTCAGCCCACACATCCAGCGCAACATCCGCATTTCTGCCACCCTCATCTTTTGGATGTGGGAGTTCTTCACTGGCCAACACTCCGCTCCATACAACATGGCCGGACGGACTACCGCCCTGTAGAATTTGCCTTTAAGCTTAGGCGGCACCTTCTTATCACACAGCACCCCCGACGCGAGCTTCCACTTCATCCATCCCGCCCCAATACGGTGCGAGACATCCTCATCAATCTCACCGTTACTCTGGATCACGGACCCGAGATACTTGAAACTCTCCCTCTTACCTACCTCCTGTGATTCCAGCTTCACTACTACCTCGTTCTCCCTCCTCATGTCATTAAACTTGCATTCCACATACTCTGTCTTGCTTCTGCTCACCCTGAACCCTTTATACTCAAGGGTTTGCCTCCACACCTCTAATTTGTCGCTCACACCCTCTCGGGTCTCAGCTATCAGAACTACATCGTCTGCAAAAAGCATACACCACGGCACCTCCCCTTGAATACGCCGCGTCAACACATCCATTACCACTGCAAACAAAAAGGGACTAAGAGTAGATCCCTGATGCAACCCTGTCCGGACCGTGAAATGTTCTGAGTCTCCTCCCGCCGTCCTCACCTTAGTTTTCGCTGCATCATACATATCCTTGATTGCTCTGATATATGCCAGCGGTACTCCCCTCACCTCCAAGCATCTCCAAAGCACCTCCCTAGGGACTTTGTCGTAGGCCTTCTCCAGGTCGATAAACACCATGTGCAGGTCCTTCTTCCTCTCCCTATACTGTTCCACCAACCTCCGTACCAGGTGAATTGCCTCCGTTGTCGAGCGGCCAGGCATAAATCCAAACTGGTTTTCTGAAATAGACACTATCCGTCTCAGCCTCACCTCGACCACTCTCTCCCAGATTTTCATAGAGTGACTCAATAACTTAATACCCCTATAGTTGTTGCAACTCTGGATGTCTCCCTTATTCTTATAGAGAGGTATCATGGTGCTCCACCTCCAAGCCTCGGGCATCTTTGCCGTCTTGAAGATTTCATTAAACAATCTCGTCAACCACCTCAGACCAGCCTCTCCAACGAACTTCCAAAACTCGGCCGGTATCTCATCCGGCCCCGTCGCCATACCCCTTCGCATTCTGCGAACAGCCTGTCTAACCTCTTCTACCTTAAAACGTCTACAATAGCTAAAATTCCGACACTCCTCTGAGTGCTCCAGTTCCCCTAACACAATAGCTCTATCCCCTTCGTCATTCAAGAGCCTATGAAAGTACGACTGCCATCTATTCTTAATGTGGCCGTCTTCCACCAACACTCTACCGTCCTCCCCCTTAATGCACCTCACCTGATCGAGGTCACGACCCTTCCTCTCCCTAGCCTTAGCGAGTCTAAACAACTTTTTCTCCCCTCCCTTCCCCTGTAACCCTGCATACAGGCTCTCAAAGGCGGCCGTCTTAGCTGCCGTGACTGCTGACTTAGCCTCCTTCCTCGCTAGCTTGTACTCTTTCCTGTTTACCCGTTTCTCCTCTTCGTCCTTACTCTCCACCAACTTGGCATACGCCCCTTTCTTGGTCCCCACTTTCTTCTCCACCTCTTCATTCCACCACCAATCCCCCTGATGGTGCCCGGCCCGGCCCCTAGAAACCCCCAACACCTCACTCGCATTCTCCCTGATGCACCTAGCCGCCCTATCCCACATACTATCCACGTCTCCCCTACACTCCCACACCCCCATTCCTGCCAACTTCTCCCCTATCTCCCACGCCTTCACTGGCGTCAAGCCGCCCCACTTAATTCTAGGTCTACACTCCCTACTTCTCCTCTTTCTATTCTTCTTTATACCCAAATCCATAACCAAGAGCCTATGTTGGGTCGAAAGGTTCTCACTCGGGATGACCTTACAATCCTTACACCACGCCCTATCCCTTTTCCTAAGCAACACAAAGTCAATCTGGGTCCTGGCTACCGCGCTTCGAAAGGTGATCAGGTGCTCGTCCTTCTTCGGGAAGCCCGAGTTCACCACCACCAGCCCAAAGGACCTCGCAAACTCCAGTAGGGTAGCCCCCTCCTCATTTCTCTCCCCAAAACCAAAACCACCATGCACATCACCAAAGCCTCCCGGTAGCGCTCCGATGTGCCCGTTGAAATCTCCTGCTACAACAATCTTCTCCGAGCTTGGCACGCCTTTCACCACCTCCTCCAAGGCCTCCCAAAACCGCATCTTCTCCTCCCCCTCCGATCCCACTTGCGGTGCATAGGCACTACACACGTTCAGGGTAAACCCCCGAATGACCAACTTAATAGTCATCAACCTATCATTGATCCTCTTTACCTCTACTACCTGACCTCTAAGCTCTTCATCCACTAAGATGCCAACTCCATTCCGACGCCTCTCGCTCCCAGAGTACCACAGCTTGTAACCATCCACATCCTTAGCCTTAGACCCTACCCACTTGGTCTCCTGAACACACGCAATATTGATCCTTCTCTTCCTAAGGGTCTTCACAAGCTCTATGGACTTGCCCTGCAGGGTCCCTATATTCCAAGACCCAACCCTCAGCCTATCTTCACTACCCGCACGCCCTCCACTACTTCCCCCGCGGCCAAACCTTTGCCTCCCTCCCACTCCCGCCCTTTCCTCATCCCCCGCCCCCACCACTGCCCCCCGCCCCAACCCCCTCGGACATGACCCTATCCACCCATTACTGCCCACAGCCACAACTAGGCGAAAGTATAAGAGAATATAAAGATAATATAAAGATATAAAGACATAAACGATGGTAATAGTAAAGCAGCAGCAATTAATACAAGGCTCACACCAATTCAAGGAAATATTCCAGCAACCAAACTATACTCAATTACCAGTATAATACGAAGAATGAAAGAATGCAGAATGAAGAATGAAATAAGCAAAGGTTAGAAGTCACCAGATTTCACTTGTAGACCAAGCCGGCAACCTAGCCCCGCGTCGACCTGCTGCCGGGGGATCGCTACTGAGATGGATCCGCGGCTGCCGGCTGAAGACCGAGCTACAGCTGCTGCCCTGTTGTACGGCGCCGGCGGAGGGGGGGTCTGGACAGAAAAGGGGGGGGGTACAGCAGGGGGGAACCGGATCTCGGCGACGGCGGTCGGTGACCGGCGGTCAGGTCCGGCGGTCAGCGTCGGTGACCGGCGGTCGGGTCGGCGCCGTAGGTCGGCGACGGCGACGGGGCCGGAGGGCCGAGGCGCGGGAGAGAGAGGGTACGGCGGTGACCGGCGGTAGGGTCGGCGCCGTAGGTCGACGACAGCGACGGAGCCAGAGACCGGCGACGGCGACGGAGACCGGCGACGGCGACGGAGACGGAGACCGGCGACGAAGCCGGAGACCGGCGACGGAGGTCGACGCCGGAGACCGGCGACGGAGGTCGACGCCGGTGGTCGGGTCGGGTCGGCGCCGAAGGCCGTGGACCGAGATAGAGAGTCTAGTGAGAGAGAGAGTCTAGGCATGATATTGAAACTAAAATCCTGGGATTCTGTAAGCAACTTTTGGGTACTTGTGCATCTCAGTTGCATGTTGTTAACCCTGTGATAATGAAAGATGGTTCAGTGTTGAACAAGTTTGAGCAACTGTACTTGATTGAGCCTGTAACTATAAAGCAGGTTGTTCTGGCTTTGAAGGGTATCAGTGATGATAAAGCCCCCAAGTGTGATGGATTTCATGCCTACTTTTTGAAGAAGGCATGGCCATGTATATGAGAGGATATTATTGACGGGCTACACTTCTTTTTCATAGGTATATTATGTAAAGCTATCAACTGTACTATTGTGACCATGATACCTGAAGTAGCTCATTCTACCAAAAGTATCATGATACAAACCTATCTCCTGCTCCACTTTGCTTTACAAAATCGTCTCTAAAGTGCTTACCAATAGGATGCAGGGTGTAATGGATGGATTGTTAGATAAGAATCAATTTGCATTTTCCCAGGTAGGTTGATAAATAATAACGTTATATTTAAGTAATGAATCAGTTAAGGGTTATGAAAGGAAAGGAGTGACACTAAGATGTATGCTTAAGGTAGATATGAAGAAGGCTTATGACACTGTGGAGTGGGATTACCTTAGATAGGTGCTGATTTGCCTACAGTTCCCTTACGAATTTGATGATTGGATTTTTCATTGTATTAGTATAGTCTCATATTCTATTCTTATTAATGGCCATCCTAGTGCACCTCTTCCTGCTAAGTAAGGTTCTGGTCCTAGGAGATCCTCTATCTCCCTACTTATTTGTCTTATCTATGGGAGTACCTGACAAAACTGCTTAAGAAACTAAGGCATATCCCTGATTTCAATTTTCATCCAAAGTGTGAGAGATTGCAAATTGTCCAATTGAGATTTGCAAATTATCTCCTACTCTGTAGTAGAGGTTATACTGTATTTGTTAGACTGTTGTATGATGTGGTTCAGTAGTTCTCGTTAGCCTCTGGTTTGGTAGCAACTGCAGACAGAGCTCCATTTACTTTGGAGGGGTACTAAGGGACATTCAAGATGAAATCCTATAGGATCTAGGATTCTCACAGGGCAGCATGCTTTTTAGATCTTTGGGATTCCCTGCACATTCCAAAATCTCTGTTTTGCAAGTCTAACCTTTACTTGATAAGATTCTAGGAAGAATAGAAAACAGGACGTCCAAATTCCTATCCTATAACACTCCACACTTTCGAACTAGAATTTGAATCATCCTTCATAAGTGTATAAACTCATACCCAATGATTTCTATTTAGATATAAGTGTGAATATCAATTCTTTAGTATGGAAACATCTTTGGAGATGAATTGGGGTCATAGAAATCTCCTAGCTCAAAGTTGAGTTGAGAACTTTCCTATCTATTTAGTTCTTGTATTGGATTTTACTAGGGTCAACTTCAAATGAGCATTTCTCATAGAATATGAAGAGTTATGTGGCCCATTACATATCAAATTAAAGGCTTTTGAGTCTTCTTTCCAACGCCGCAAGTGGTTCGTAAATTTGAGTTTGGAGTAAAAATTATGAGCTTTCCAGTGAGGGTCCGCAATAACATTGTGCCACGGAGCTTGACCTCCACAATTTCAAGGTGTCACGGAGGTTGGCCTCTGCAATATCACCGTGGCACGAAGGTGATGGTCCAGCGGCGTATCCTTTGTTTTCTTACGCATTTTTAAGGGCCGTTTGGTCCTTTCCTTACCCAAAATCGTTCCCCAAATATTCTAAACGTTTCCCTACTCTTTTAGTTACCTTAAGTCTCAATTGAAACCCTCATGTCACCTTTTCTAAAGTTTAAAAATTTCCTATCTTATTCTCTTTAAGTCCAAGAAATCTCAAGGTTGCATAAGGTGATCCTAAGGTCAAGTTTCAAGGTTGCTCTTTTACGATCTTTGTCAAAAGGCATGTTGAATTCTCCTTACTTTTATTATTATCTTGAAGTGTGAATTTAACTGTCAATAATGCATATTCTATTGGTGATTTGAAACTAGGGTTGAGAAGTACGTTTAAGAAAAGTTTAATATTGATTTCTCTCTTATTACAAATTGTTTTCTAATCACTAGTAGAGGGTTTTGAACTTGAAATGACTATTTGAAAATGGTGTACTTTCATATATGAATTCAAAAGGTTAAATGATGAAATTATAATCTTCAAGTTTTTCAAAGCTGTTTGAATTACAATGATACATGAGTATGTCACCCTGTTCTTTGAACTTTATGGTATGTTTTAAGACTTATGAAAATTTCATGACGATTATGTATATGATTTTGAATGACGGGGTTAAGGAGTCGATAATGTTTCATGATAATTATTTTTGGCATGATATGGATGACTTGCAAATCTTAGTATGATGATACCAAAATGTGAAATGCCTGTAACGAAAGACTATGGATAAATGTTTATGAAAAATATTTTAATTGGGCTTAAAGAGAAATATGTAGTTCATAAAGGTGCATGTCCTTGTGACCAACGCCAGAAACCTATGTTTTACCGACATAGGGATGCTAGTTTCTTAATTGGACGACGAATGCTTTCCTTAACATGAGGATATGGTGGCTTTAGACTATTCGTGACTTTAGCTTTATCTCAGTTCTTGTGACAAAATTGGATTGAGGCCTCTCCCATTGGGTAATTTCGGACCCATATAGCCCGTGGGTTACGTAATGCTGGTGGAAAGCCACATAGTTCAGAAGTAAGTTTTAAATGATCATGTCTTTGTGTCCAACATCCCTTGTCCCATACGTTCCTATTATGAATGTTGAAAATGCGTTTTATTACTTGTTTTATAAACAAAAATGTTTTGCCCCTTTCCCTGAGTTGGGTTGCATGCCAGTACTCATCGTACTGACCGTCTCCGGACGCTACATGATGTAGAAGCATTTTTCTGTGGTTCTGTGCAGTACTAGGACTCTCGCTCCCCCTTTCTTGGGGCAGCTGGTAGCAAGTGGTGAACCCTCTATCCTTCGGAAGACATTTGGTCATTTCATCTATATTTTCATTTTTCTCATGTTTTATGGTATAGTCGGGGTAATGTTCTGACTTATGAGATTTTATTCTTAATGTTAGGCTTCATAGACAGTGTCAAGACATATGTTTTACGTTGTATTTCAAGACAATTATTTTTATTATTCTGTACGTTGAACTTCATATCTTATGGGCCTATTTCCGTTACTTTATTCATGACTATGCTTATGAAGTAATGCGAAGGGGTCATGTTGGGCCGTCATTGGTTTGGGTTCCTGTGTAGAACATTTCTTTTGAACGGGAACACATACTTCCAAAAAGGCTTTGATTGCATGAGAGCAACTATACAACCCTAGGACTTCAAGGGGTCTCAACTTGTTAGATATTCACACTTGGAACAAAACTGCAATTGGTAAACTGTTGTGGGACCTAAGTAAAAAGAAAGTTTATGGGTGCTATGGATTCACAAGTACTATGGGAAGCAAGAGACCATTTGGAGTATTGTGGCCCCTCAGGCATCTTGGATGGTGAGGAAAATACTTCAAGCTCATGGAGTTCTTGAAGCTGTTGGGTGGAATGACTTGTTTGTTAATCAGCTAGACAAGTTCTCCATCAAACATCTATATCAACATCTAAGGGGGGAATGTCAAAAAGTGGAATGGAGGAGACTGATATGCAACAATGCAACATGTCCCAAATGGCTTTTTATTCTATACTTGGCTCGGGATGAAAGACGACTACTCACTAGGGATAGGTTGGCTTCCTGGGTAGTGCGGAAGATACACAATGTGTGTTGTGTGGTACTGAAGCAGTAAGTAATGACATCTCTTTTTAGCTGTGAACTCTCAGATAAGGTGTGGAAGAAGATTCTAAAATGGCAAGGCATTAGCAGACAAAGTGAAGACTGGGAGGAAGAAGTGGTGTGGGCAAGTATGCATTATAAAGGTAAGCATCCATGAGCTGAGGTGTGGAGGATGGCCCTATCTGCTAGTATCTTTTTGATTTGGCAGGAGAGAAACCAAAGAACTTTTCAGAAGATAGCGCACACTCTGCCAATGTTAGTAAAACTGATTGTCCAAGAGACGCACACACATGTGTGGGAGAATAAGCCCAAGGATTACCAATGCTCTTCAAGAGTTGAATTTCCACCCTATGTAATTGCTCAACTTTGTACACCGTTTGATGTTCAGAACTTATGTTGCTTATGGTGCTAGTGAGGGTAAGAAAGATGGATAGGTTCCTGGACTTCTGGGGCTGTCCAGAGTGCCTTTTTTTTGCTTTGTAATTTGTACTTGGTAATAAAATTGGTTTATTTACCCAAAAAGCCTACAAACCAATTAACTAAGTCGAGCAAATGAAAATCCAGAAACTAACTGCTGCTAGAGGGCATTTGTGAAATCTTTCTAGTAGTTCGAATGTCTACAACATCTTTGTGCATGACAGGTTTCATGTAATGACATACGAGCTTTATACATTGAACTCTTGATTTTGCGCTAACTCTCCACGTCTAATTTCTCAAGAAATTTAGCAACTAACATATGTAGCCTTGGTGGGCTTGTATTTCAGTGAAGAGTACAAAAATAGTCTACTGGAAACAACCTCTCTAGCTCCCAAGGTAGGGGTAAGGTCTCATACCTCCACAAACCTCACTTGTGGAATTAGATTGAGTATGTTGTTGTGGAAAAGGACAAAAATATCCCTTAACTATTTAAAATGGGATGTTGTCTTTCATTTTGTTCTTTGCCCAAAAGTTCTCATCTTTATTGGGGTGGGCATTTTTGAGCTACTTGGTTAATAAGGCCACTTTTGGTCCATTTAAAATAATTCAAGGGAAAGATTGACCCTTTTCCACTAAAATAAAACTGGAAAATTGATATATTAGTTGTTATGGAACACCCAAAGGGTGATCAATAAAGTGAGGAGAATCACTAGGTTTTCAGTTCAAATCTCAATGGAGGCAATGGTACACAATTTCTTTCCATCTGCTTATACTTTGGTGTTATTGAGTCACACTATGAAAATTTGGGAGAGAGTGGTCGAGTTGAGGTTGAGGAGGATAGTCTCTATTTCGGAGAACCAGTTTGGATTTATGCTCGGGCGCTCGACAACGGAGGCAATTCACCTGGTTCGGAGACTGGTGGAATAGTACAGGGAAAGAAAGAGGATCTGCACATGGTGTTTATCGACTTGGAGAAGACATACGACAAAGTCCCTAGGGAAGTTCTTTGGAGATGCCTGGAGGTGAGTGGGGTCCCGGTGGCGTATATCAGAGCAATCAAGCACAAGTATGATGGAGCTAAGACCCAGGTGAGGAAGGTGGGTAGAGATTCTGAACATTTCCCTGTCCTGACAGAGTTACATCAGGGATCTACTCTTAGCCCGTTTTTGTTTGCTTTGGTGATGAATGTATTGACGCGGCATCTTCAAGGCGAGGTGTCCTGGTGTATGCTTTTTGTAGATGATGTAGTTTTGATTGATGAGACTTGGGGGAGGTGTGAATGATAAATTAGAATTATGGAGAGAGACCTTTGAGTCTAAAGGGTTCAGGTTAAGTAGGAGCAAGACCGAGTATTTGGAATGTAAGTTTGATGGCTCGAGGGAAGGGGATAACGTGGTAGTAAGGCTGGAGTCTCAGGTGGTGTATAAGAGGGATAGTTTCAAGTATCTTGGGTCCATGATTCAGGGGAATGGTGAAATTGACGAGGATGTATCTCACCATATCGGGGTGGGATGGATGAAGCGGAAGCTCGCCTCGGGGGTGTTGTTTGATAAGAAGGTGCCGTCCAAGCTTAAAGTTAAATTTTACAGGGTGGCAGTTCGCCCGGCCATGTTGTATGGAGCAGAGTGTTGGCCAGTCAAGAACTCTCACATTTAGAAATTGAAGGTGGTGGAAATGCAGATGTTGCGTTGGATATGCGGGCTTACTAGGGGTGATAGAGTTCGGAATGAGACTATTCGAGAAAAGGTTGGAGTGGCTTCGGTGGAGGATAAAATGCGGGAGGTTCGCTTGAGATGGTTCGGACACGTGATGAGGAGGGGCACGGAGGCACCGGTTCATAGGTGTGAGAGGTTTGCTTTGGATTGTTTCAGACGGGGCAGGGGTAGTCTGAAGAAGTATCGGAGAGAGGTGATTAGGCGGGACATGAAGCAGTTACGGCTTACTGAGGACATGACCCTAGATAGGAGGATCTGGAGGACGCGTATTAGGATGGAAGGCTAGTGCCTTTTTGGGTAGGTAGGGTAGGGCATTACTTGGTGGGTGTAGTATTCTTATTATGATTTCTTGTTGTTTGTAGTATTACGATTGTTTACTAGTCTTTGTTTACTCTTTCCCTGTATGTGGCGTATCTATGTTTTGTCTTGTTCCAGGTTTTTTGGTATGACTTTGATTACTATTCCTTGTCTTGAGCCGGGGGTCTATCGGAAACAGCCTTGCTACTTCCTCGGGAGTAGTGGTATGGACTGTGTACATCTTACCCTCCCCAGACCTCACTATGTGGGAGTACACTGAGTTTGTTGTTGTTGTTATTACTTATACCTTGGTGGATAGAGTTACTCCACACCTGTGTGGGGATAACAAATATCTAGTGGAATAGTCTAGGTGTGAGTAAATTGGCTCAGACACTAGCGTTGTTGTTAAGAGAACATTATGAGTTTGTTACAATTAGATAAAT
Organism: Capsicum annuum; assembly: GCF_002878395.1. Classification (NCBI taxonomy): domain Eukaryota; kingdom Viridiplantae; phylum Streptophyta; class Magnoliopsida; order Solanales; family Solanaceae; genus Capsicum; species Capsicum annuum. Next base: position 103,699,179 of record NC_061119.1, read on the forward strand.
GAAATCAAGAAGTTTATGCAAGAAAGTTTGTGGAATTAGTCTAGATGCCCGAAAGCTGGCCCAGACACCACGATCATAAAAAAAAAGTTTGTAAATAAACATCAATTTTATAAATGTATTTACATTATAGTGAATGTATATCAAGATATAGTGAATGTATATCAAGATATAGTGAGTATCTATTAAGATATAGTGAGTATCTATCAAGATATTGTAAATGTTTATCAAGATAGGGAATGTTTTATCTTTTGGAGAAATTTTTCCCTATAAATAGAGGAGTTTTATTCATTGTAAATCATCCTCAATCCTTCTCATCCTTCAAGAGAAAGAAGAATTATTTTGAGAAATAAGAATTACTCTCTCTTCCCTCTCAATTCTTCTTCTTTTCTACTTTATATTTCGTAACACATTATCAACACGAGCCTCTGACTTTTAAATTTTAGAGTGTCTTGTGTAATCTTCTCTCTTGAAAAGATTTATGTTCACAAAAAGGAAAAAAAGATCGTTGCTCTTAGATTTGACCTTTGCAAGGTAAGTATGTACATGACACTATTGCAGAATTCAAACATTTTATTTATTTATCTTGCATCTTTAATTTCATTGGGAGAGTTAGGTAGTTTGAATTTTCATGTTGACTTTCACAATTACAATGGAGGTATATATGAAGTCATAGGCTAATTACGTGTGCCCCTAAATAGCTACACGAGTTATAAAAAGAAAAAGAGGAGGAAAATGGACAATTGGTTATCATGAAAATTAAATACGTTTATATGTTTAGTTGTTTGCCATCTTCTCATTCTCTTGACAAGTACATGCAAGCTCTTTATCTTACAAGTTAGTGTTGTCTTCGTAATGTTTTTGGTAGATGATATTCTTCTCACTTCTAATTAAAGTTTAAAATATTTTAAAGATTCAAAGGTGAGTTTTATTCTACGTTGGCTTATTATGTCGTTGGTTAAGGATAAGATGGTGGTTTCAAATCTCTTCGTATCAAAAGGGTAAGTCATTGGGTTATACTTTCGATGCGCTATGATGATAAGATATTGGGTTCAAGTCCCATCAATTTATAGCCTAAAATGCCTTTTTGTGGATAAGACATTCAGTTTGAATCTCAATGGACTATATTAATGAGATAATGATAGCTAAGACAAAATAATGTGTGTTTGATTGAAAATCATGAAACATGTCTCATTGAATCCATTCTCTGAAGTGAATGTGGTAGCAATGCTTAGTATGTCCGAAAGAAGATAAGTGATTGAATGTACGAATATAAGCGTGGAGGTACAATATGATAATAATCATCAAAAAATGATAATATTTTCACATGCTTATTATGATTTTAAGGTATATTAGAGAAAATTTCTCTACAATCGTATGTATGTTTCGGTTTACTCCTGAAGTAGTAATATCTTAAAAGAGGCTATAAGCTATCATAACTTGATACGCTTGAGGCATGGTTATATTCCATTCCCGGGGAATGAGAATTTTGATTGTTTTAAATATTGATCCATACTCTGGGGTGAATGTGACTATATTAGTATAACTTACAAATTCGAATGTGTTTTTGGTTTTGAAGATATCACAATCCACCTCCAGAAGAGGTAGAATAATTGAAAACTTGAATATCTCCAAGTAATTATAGTAAGAACTATGAGTGTGAAAAGTTACCCAAGTATGATGAGATTACATGCTATAGTAAACTAGGAATTTATTGTATATTGATACAAAATTCATGTCATAGTAGACAAGAAGTTTACTAAAGTAAAAAACACGTCATAGTAAACTTGGAGTTTACTAGTATAGAAGTTCATAAGTTGAAATGAATGATTGCGACATTCCAAAGATGTGCATTTTGAATATTAACATATATTGAAGAGCTAGAAAATTCTTCATGAAATTGTTTGTTCTCATGATAAGTTGATTAGATCATCAGGGGGAGTAAATACGCCTTCTACTCTTTTTTCCTTTCAAGGTTTTGTCCCACTGGGTTTTCTTGTAAGGTTTTTAATGAGGCAACCGAAATGTGTATTATTAGAGATGTGTACTGTTTTTCCTTCACTAGATTTTTGTCCCACTGAGTTTTTTCTAGTAAGGTTTTAACGAGGCACATTATCTATCAATTATGCATTCAAGGGGAGTGTATAAATGTATTTTCATTATAGTGAATGTCTATCAAGATGTAGTGAATTTCTATCAGGATATATTGAGTATCTATCAAGATATTGTAAATGTTTATCAAGATAGGGAATATCTATATTTTGGAGAAATCTTAGGTGGAATTTTCCCCTATAAATTGATGGGTTTTATTCATTGTAAATCATCCTCAATTCCTCCCATCCCTCAAGAAAAATAAGAGTTACTATCTCTTTTCTCTCAATTCTTCTTCTTTTCTATTTTATATTTCATAACATCAATTAAATACTTCAAACTAAATTTTGGCACAAGGACCAGAAATTTAAAATGATTCTTCATTCATGATTGATATGTTTTTTTTTTTTTTTTTTGGAAATTGATTCTTTTTCTTTAAAAAAGATCATTTTAGTCATGATCAGTAATTATTTTTAATTTCCGATCCTTGTGCCAAAAATTTAGTTCATATTTATCATTTATTTGTAGTTTCTCAAATCTCTCTCACATATTTATTGTTTGTGTTAATAGTGATTTTTTTTCCATGCCATTACATAAATAGACTTTTTTTGTTTGCACCAATTTTAGTCAAGTTCACGCTCTAATTTTGTTTACCATTAAATCCCATGTAGACTTTTACACTTTTCGTCTTTGACAAAACTGTAGTTGAACACGTGTTAAATCACAAATTTTACAAAGGATCCAAATGGGGGGCGTATGTTCTCCCTTAGTTTTAAAGGGCTTCCCTGAGCAGGGACTTCAATGTCTCAAAAAATGGCATTGCTTAACTGTGAACTCCATAAAGAATAATTTTATAATACTGTGTACTGATAAGTGCAAAAACATTGTATACTGGTTTTGTTAGAAAAGTCTCTGTTCTGATGCTGGAAGGCATTACATGCCCTTCTTCTGCAAATAAATCCTGTTAATTTGTTTAGGTAGAATAGACTTTTTTTTACCTGTTCGTTCTTCTTTTAAGTTTTATCTATTTCTTGTGGCAGAAAAAGGAGATCGGAAAGCGAAGAAAAGATGATCATAACTCACGGAAAAATAAAGACAAAAAGGTACTACAACTTTTGTGTTGCCTAGTTCTCGACCATTTTTCACTTATGGCGTCAAAAATACAAGGGCCTTTTCTGTCATCAAGGGTGACTTAGTTGAGCTGTGACTGTTGTTTGTTACAGTATACACACATATGTAGCCATGTCCATATCACTGTGGAGAGATTATTGCTTTCATTTTGTCATTTACTATTGCAAGTATTGTGTCTTTGTTGAGTGTCACTGTAGTTTGTTACTGTATAGACCCATATGTAGCCATGTCCGAATCACCATGTTGTGGTCATTTTTCATTTGTCATTTACTCTTGCAGTGTTATGCTTCATCAAATACTAGCCGGTGTAATGTTGATGACAAAATACTGAATTTTTCTCCCCTTCCCTTAAAAGGGGGGGAGGACGAGGGGGAACAGGGATTTTTATTTGTATAGTATGGAATTTAAATGTCCAAAAACAATTGGATTATTGGCTTTTTTGGTTGTTAAGCTGAATTACATTTTTTAAAGCATTCCAAGTGTTGCTTCCTGATATTGTGCATGCTGCTTTTCTGGTGAGCAATCTGCAATTCTATTCTATTTAGCTGTCCCCCTTACTGCAATTATCTCTTGGAGTGCTAATTATATACTCCCGCCATCCAATGAATTATCCTACTTTTCTGTCAGTTTTTATGCGTGTGTTGTGTTGGAAAAGGGGGGGGGGGGGGGGGGGCTCATCCAGGTTCTTCAATACATTTAGATGTTCTGGATTATAAAAGTTTGTTGGTTCCCCTTTTGATATTAAAGTAAGTTAAAAGTCATCTTTATCTACACATTTGACCCACTTCTGGTCAAATTCTTAAACACAATAACGCGGTTACTTTAGTACCTATGCTTTAGTGAAGTATGTCATTGGAATCGGGATGGAGAGACTATGTAATAGAGTGAAGTACCTTAATACACTGTTTATGTGCCTTATTCATCAAAACGAAGATTAACAATGAAAGGACTGTTTTTTGGAACTTTACAATTGTACTTTCAGAAAGAATAGCTTCTGTTGTACTGTTAAAGTCTGGTCAACCATTGTAAAATGCTCCAGGCACATTCTCCTAAGTAAAGCTCTAGGGACTTTTCTGGCCCTGGGTTACCCAGCTCCGGTGGACTTCTTTCACCGGAGATTATTCATCATATCTTCTTTTTCTTCTTCATAGCTCCATATATCTTCTTTCTTAGGTGCTAACAAAATCTATTTTCGCCTAGGGGCGAAGTGTTACGATTTGACGAAATTAGATTCTTCATCTGAGATCTACTTCGAATGGGTTGAGAGTACAAGGATATACCTGAGTCGGATGAAGCTGAGCAAAGCTGTCTTAGTTTGGCTGTGCAAAAGATTTAAAGATTTAAAGAGGCTTCTGACATTAAAGGGAAATCCTTTAAAACGTGGAGGGGCAGTGACAGGACTACCCACATTTATTGCTCCCTTAAGTTCAATAAGTTTGGGAGATTTTGGTCTGTTATTACAGTTAATGGGCAGGAAAGAGCAATGATTATTTTGCCGGAGATATTAAGGGTTTCAAGGCTGTGGTTGGTGGGGTAGGTTTCATGTCAGTTTCACATCTCGTATTTGCAGTTGATACTTTGGTGTTCTGTGATGCAGATGGGCTCCAGTTGGACTACCTCAGACAAGTGCTAACCTAGTTCCAGGTGGTGTCAAGACTTAAAATTAATCTCAGAAAATGCGGGATTTGTCACGACCTAATTTCTTAAGTCATGATGGCGCCTAGTATAACCCACCAGTAAACAAGCCAAACCTGTAGTCCGGAACGGCTAGTAACGGACTACCTAGATAGATAAAGGAAAGAATGCAGAATAAAGGTAATAAAAGATCAAATACATAATATAGTCCCAAAAACTGATGGTATCAGTACAAAAGCTTCTAATATAATAAGAGTACAAAAATGAAATACCAAGAGAATTACACTGACACAACTTATTTCCGCATACAACAGAGAGATTAGTCTAGCACATAAGAGGGAGGTAAGTAATACTCCGAACGTTAGGAGCTCACTCTAAGTTTTTGAACCATGGCTGCTTTGCATGATGCACACATCAACGGCGATAACCCGTACTATGATCTGCAGGCTGCAAAAGTGTAGTATGAGTGCCAGACACGTGGTACTCAGTAGGCAACTGCCAACTGAGCTCCAAAGATGATGTAGATATGTATAACATATCAATAGAATGGAAACTGCAACCAAGTATCCAGCAATCATATAATAAAGCTAGTGAGATAGTAAGGGCAACTATTCTACTCATAGCCACGAAACTAGCATGATAAGGCTAAGGAAATATCAAGGATGGACTATCCTATTTCAGCAATACTTAGGAATCTCCACGCTACACCGAATATCCTTCAAATCTCGATACAAAATCAATAACCAATCTGTCACAAACTACCCATAACAATAATCATAACAATATCAATGACTACGCGAGTAACCGGCTAGTCCAGACAACCAATACCTAACCAAGCTTTTCACGTACTCCCACGGCCCTAGGCTCAGAATGTTCAATCAACATACAACACAACACAAGGCATAGTTATCACCCATACCTATGTAACCCCCCATATAGGCTGATAGATATAGACGCATACCGGTGATAGGCGATGCACATGCAAAGATGAATGCATAAGAATCCACAATATCATAACCAATCCAAGTATCATAATATATCCGGACTCGAACCGGTGGGTATAATCAATATCATAATATCATCATCATAACCATCACCATCATAACTATCGCAATCATAATCATCCTCCGGCCTTGCCAGGTATATGTATATAATTGCCATACATAGGGCTAGTCGGACTCGAACCGGTAGACGTAAACATAGGCACATCAATATAATCATCCTCCGGCCTTGTTGAGTATCAATATCATTATTACAGTATCCTCCAGCTTTGTTGGGTATCATCACAATATCCTTCGGCCTTGCTGGGTATGTAAGCATATCATCATAGTCATCCTCCAGCCTTGACGGGTATATCATCATTATCACCATAATCATCACACACACACATATATATATAACATCAATACTAAAATCCGTCATCGGGTTTTCTCGAAAGTTATATCATCAATGCAACATCGTCCTCCGTCCCATACCTGAGAGGTGTATATAGATATATAATAGGTGCACGGAATTAAGCTGTGGCTAAAAGGAGCGTGAATCCGTAAATCTATTACCCGGAGTGAACTTCGGGATTAAATCGTTATAAAAGTGTAGAAAGGGTCGGAATCTCTCACGACCGGAGTAATCTGTAGTATCAAATCATAGATCGAAATCTGTCTGGGTTAAATGTTTAAAACATTATTATTAACCTGTTTTAAATATAAGTTATCCATTAAGACAGACAATTATTGTTATGGAGAAATCTGTTTTTAAGGTGAAAAGTGGGCTTTAACCCTTATTTAGGAAAGACAGTAATAAGATCATATTTTAGCTAGAATCACATCATTTACCGATTTAATGATCATGGATGTACCAAATCTATGCATGCTATCTCCAATATTCAAATAATGGAACTATAAGCATCAATATATGCATAAACTACAACCGTATCCTTTACAAGGATAAACACTTCTCGGATGTCCAACCGATATCATAAAACGGCCTTTGGCCCAATAATACGTTCGCAATAATTATAACATCATAATCACGACCTTAGGCCTACTTACGTATTCGAAACTCATATCAATAATCGTATTTATAAGCCATAGCATAACTAGAAGGTATAACATATCTATAAGCCACAAGGCATATTTGTAACCATCTCTCATCTAGGGGGCATAATATCAATAAGCATCTCACATCTAGGAGGCATATCACGTCTATGAGACACAATATATCAATAAGGCATCTCATATCTAGAAGGCACAATATGTCAATAAGGCATCTCATATCTATAGGTCATATATCATAACTATGAGGAATATCATTTTTATAGGCCAAATATCACATCTATGACTATATCATGGCCAAGAGCCATTAATCATTATCCGGGGAAATACCATCATGACTCACCAAGTTGTGAAGTAACCTTACACTAAAGGTTACTATACTCAACTATGACTAGCATCCGTAAATAAGGGATGGATATAAAATCCTACTTGGAAAGGGATTGTTATATAGTGTCCTATCAGGAAAAGGATTGGAATGTAGTGTCTATAAATAGGGCCTCAATGTAATAATGTAGTTACAATAATTTAATAATATTTTTCTCTTATATTCTCACATGGTATCAAAGCCTCTATAATCGTGGTAGAGAATCAAATAGCTTTCCGTGCCGGAGGGCGGCTATAACCCATATATGTCGTCCGTTCAGCCAATGATCATATTAGCAAAAGTTAGGCCACCATACTTCTTTCCCGCACTTTCTCATAAGTCATATCTAATTTGTGTAGCATCATGCATCTTTTTGTTGACTACTTTCTCATATCAAATTTGTGTTGCACCGTGCATCTCTCCGGACTACTCATATTTAATTTGCGTAGTACCGTGTATCTTTTCGGACTTTTTTCTCATATCTGAGTTGCATAGCACCGTGTGTCTTTCCGATGACTCCCTAGATCTGATTTGCGTAGTTCCATGCGTCTTTACGGTGACTTCTCTTATCTGATTTGCGGAGGGTCGTGCCATCATTTCAACCCTGCCCATATAAGTTCTCTTTTTCAGTAGGGCCGTGCCGTCATTCTGGCCCTACCCATATAATTTCTCTTTCTCAGTAGGATCGTGCCATCATTCCGACCTACCCATATAATTCTCTTTCTCAGTAGGGTCGTTTCATCATTCTGACATAATTTTTTCTCAAATGGTGACCACTTTTCAGCTATCAAATCTAATAATCCGGCGCGTGAGTATGTTCCGGCCAATTTTTTTTCAAAATCTACTCATCTCTTGATTTCGAGATGATCCATATATTTTATACCAGTTTTCGATAATTTTCCAGCGACACATTGACTTTTCGGCGATGTTTTCTACTTTTCGGATCACTTTTTCAGTTTGTTCCGTTTCAGTTGAGGTCTCCCTGACATCCAAAGCAGTCCTTATCAATTTTCTTGCAGATATCTTCACTAAGTCCCTCACCGATCCTCGTATCAATTACATCCATAACAAGCTTGGTAAATTTGTCTTCTATTCACCAGTTTGAGGGGGAGTGTTAGAATAGGAATGACATATAAAATGCTACTTGGAAAGGGATTGTTATGTAGTGTCCTATCAGGAAAAGGATTGGAATATAGTGTCTATAAATAGGGCCTTAATGTAATAATGTAGTTACCAGTGTCTTGGACGGCGAAAGGCGAGAAGAGGCGACATGGCCCCTTCTCGCCGAGCGGCGAGGCGAGCGCCTTTTGAATGTGCGACGACAATTAATGTAAACAATTAAAATAACGTATATATGATCAAAATTTCAATAACACTAATATATTAGGAAATATTTCAAGTCAAGAATTAAAAATATATAGTATATAGATACTAAAAGTGTAGAACTTAAATGACTTAACAATTGAAATTGAAAGCTGTTAATGATCCAATAATTTAATTAGTATATTAATATTACCTTCATGCTATGTTAATTTTACAATCTACATAAGTTATTAAAAAAAAATTACATAATGTTATAAGAAAAAGAAGAAGTATATTAATATTACCACTGGTTAAGTATTTTAATATAATAAGTATATTAAAATAAATTACATAATAAGTATATTAATAGTCCCACTGGTTATAGCAGTAAAACTATTAATAATAGTGCCAAAATAGAAGAAAAAGTTTACTGTTACAAGTTCACTGTTACAGAGTTGCCGGCCGCCGGAAAATAGAAGAAAAAGAAGATAAAAAGAGGAAGAAAAAAAATAACAGTACCAAAAGACATATTCAGTCGCTGGATTAAGAAGAAGAAGAAGAAGAAAGAAGAAAAAAAAAAGAAATCACTGCTTACCGGAGTTTCGGAAGTCGCCGGAGTTCGTCGCCGGTCGCCGGAATCAAACTTCTGAGGTGCATGGTAGCAGCCGCAATCACCAATTTATAAGTTGGTAGTGTTAAAATGTGTAAATAAACCCTAAAATTAGCTTATATACATAAAACCCTAATTTTGTAAAACACAATTAAAAGGTGTCGCCTTTTTCGCCGCCTCGCCTCGCCTCGCCACGTTGCCTTTCTTGCAAAGGTGTCGCCTTTTGATTTTCGCCTCACTATCGACTGAAGAGGCGACATAGGCTCGCCTCGCCATTCGCCATTGGCGACGAGGCGCTCGCCTTTTACAACACTGGTAGTTACAACAATTCAATAATATTTTTCTCTTATGTTCTCACACTTATTATTAAAATGGCTAGGGAGAATTGGTAAAGAAGTCCATGCTCTCTGGAAGGAAGTCTATCATAAGCAAGTATGGGCAAACTGATCATTGGACCTCCAATATTGTGACCAGCACCTATGGGGCCTAAACTGATTGATAATATATGCTACAGGTGGGAGAGGGTAATAGGATTCTTTTCTGGAAAGACAAATGGATTGGCCAAGATTTTCTCATGAAAGCCTTTTCAGATCTTTTCTCTTTTTGTGGTAACCCAGGAACATCTATTGCTGAGACTTGGTCTTCCCAAGGGTGGAACATCACTTTTAGAAGGCTTCTGAATGACTGGGAGGTGGACAGAGTTGCTGAATTACTACAGAGGTTGAGTGATTTCTCGGGCCTAAATGTTGAACCTTATACTATAAGATGGAAGCATGAAAGGGATGGGAGCTTTACATTAAGAAGATTGTACAAAAGAGATCTAATGGTACAACCTGGGAGTGTTGTTGGACCTTGGAATAAGTCTGGAAGTGTAATATCCCAACCAAGGTGAATTGTTTCACATGGTTGGTGGGTAGAAGAGCCCGTCAGACGAGAGAAGTTGAAAAACAGGGTTTTCCAGATAGTCTCTAGGTGTTTTTTCTGCAATGAAAAGGAGAAAACAAACAATCATTTGTTCCTCCATTGTAAAGTCACTGTTTTTTTCACTCTTTCGGAATTTTTTTTCACTTAATGCCAAATACAACTCCAAGTTGTTTTTTGGAAAAGTGAAAAATAAGAAAAAATTGTTTTCACCTTTTTCCATCTTTCTTCTCACAAAAATTCAAAAACAACTCCAATTATATTCATGGACAAACACAACTCCAACTTCAACTCAAACTCCAACTCAACTTCAAAAATTTTAGTTTTCATGGCCAACCACCCACTTATATTCGTTAGTCTACATTCAGGGTGTGAACCCAACAACAATTTTATTACACGTATTGGAGAATGATGGGTTTATAAAGATACCTCACATGACCTATACTAAGGCATCAAAGGGCTTATGAAGGTCTCACGTCACTCTATTTATTGCTTTAAGGTTTTGGGTTGTATGCTCCAATCCTTTCTAACTATCAATTACACCAATCCAATAGGAATCACTATACAACAACAACAACAAACCCAGTGTATTTTCACATAGTGGGGTCTGGGGGGTAAGATGTACACAGTCCATACCACTACTTCCAAAGAAGTAGCAAGGCTGTTTCCAATAGACCCCCGGCTCAAGATAACGAATAGTAATCAAATTCATACAAAAAGCATAGAACAAGGTGGCAAGACATAAATACGACACCTATAGGGAATAATAGTAAGCGATCGTAATACAACATGCAACAAACTAGCATAACAAGAATAATACACCCACCAAGTAATGCCCTACCCTACCTACCCAAATTGGCACTAGCCGTCAATCCTAATACGTGTACCCTAGATCTTCTTATCTAGGGTCATGTCCTCCGTAAGCTGTAACTGCTCCATGTATCGCCTAATCACCCCTCTCCAGTAATTCTTCGGCCTACCCCTGCCTCGCCTGAAACCATCAAAAGCAAGCCGCTCACATCTGCGAACCGGTGCATCTGTGCCCCTCCTCATCACGTGTCCAAACCACCTCAAACGGATTTCCCGTAACTTGTCCTCCTCCGAAGCCACTCTAACCTTCTCCCGGATAGTCTCATTCCGAACTCTATCACCCCTAGTAAGATGACACATCCAACGCAACATTCGCATTTCCCTCACTTTCAATTTCTGAATGTGAGAGTTCTTCACTGGCCAGCACTCCGCTTCATACATCATGGTCGGACGGACTGCCACCCTATAAAATTTGCCTTTAAGCTTGGGCAACACCTTCTTATCACAGAACACCCCCGAGGCGAGCCTCCACTTCATCCATCCCGCCCCAATACGGTGGGAGACGTCCTCGTCAATCTCACTATTCCCTTGATTCATGGATCCAAGATACTTGAAACTATCCCTCTTACACACCACTTGATAATCCAACCTCACTACCACCTCTTCCTTCTCCCTCGAGCCATTAAACTTACATTTCAAATATTCGGTCTTGCTCCTACTCAACCTGAACCCTTTAGACTTAAGAGTCTGTCTCCACACCTCTAGCTTATCATTCACACCCCCCGAGTCTCATCAATCAACACCACATTATTTGCAAAAAGCATATACCATGACACCTCTCCTTGAATACGCCGTGTCAACACATCCATCACCAAAGCAAACAAAAATGGACTAAGAGTAGATCCCTTATGCAACCCTATCAAGACAGGAAAAAGTTCTGAATCGCCCCACGCCGTCCTCACCTAGGTCTTAGCTCCATCATACATGTCCTTGATTGCTTTGATATACGCCATCGGGACTCCGCTTATCTCCAAGCATCTCCAAAGAACTTCCTTATGAACTTTATCGTATGCTTTTTCCAAGTCAATAAACACCATGTGCAGGTCCTTCTTCCTTTCCCTGTACTGTTCCACCAGTCTCCACACTAGGTGAATTACCTCCATCGTAGAGCGCCCGGGCATAAATCCAAACTTGTTCTCCGTAATAGACATTATCCTCCTCAACCTCAACTCGACCACTCTCTCCCAAATCTTCATAGCATGACTCAATAGCTTAATACCCCTATAGTTGTTGCAACTCTGAATGTCACCCTTATTCCTATACAGAGGGATCATAGTACTTCATCTCCAGGCCTCGGGCATTTTCGCCGACTTGAAAATGCCGTTAAACAAATCAGTCAACCACCTTAAGCCAGCCTCGTCAGAAAACTTCCAAAGGAATCTCATTTGGCCCCGTCGCCCTACCCCTTTGCATCCGGTGAATGGCCTCTCTGACCTCCTCCACCTTAAAATGTCTACAATAACTTAAATCACGACACTCCTCTGATTGCTCCAGCTCCCCTAACACAATAACTCTATCCCCTTCATCATTCAAGAGCCTATGAAAATTCGACTGCCATCTTTTCTTAATGTGACCATCCTCCACCAACACTCTACCATCCTCCCCCTTTGATACGAGAATAATCACGTAAATAAACTTATGTGGGTGTGCATTGAAAACAACCAAGTGTATGTGCAAGAGAAGTGTAATTAAAGGCCCATATACACACCAAAATAGCCCACTCCATACACTAAAGGGGCAGCCCATTCTTGAAGGGACTTTTTGGTCATTTTAACTTCTATTTGTTTTTTAATATATAAGGAACATGTAGGGTTTTATTTACTTAGTTTATTGATGATGTTGTAAGTCTTAAAGACATTCGAAAACACAAGTCCTCTCTTCTCTTTGGAGGCAAAACCGAAACTAGGATACAACAATAGGGTGGATTCTCTTTTGTTGTTGTTTGCTTAGAAACATTGATGCTTGGGAGGTGGATTCAGATCTTGTGTCTTTGTAAGAGATAGGTTTATTGTTATATGTAGTGTTAAGGGTCCAAGATTGTCCATTCTTGGGTTCTTAAGATTATATTATACCTTCATGTGGTCTATCTATCTATCCTTTTGCCTTCTTGTAATCTTGTTTATTGTTTGTGTTGTAATCTTGTATTCTTGTTGTTATTGTTAAATCCAAATCCTGTGTCTTCTTTTTGATCATCTCGTTCTTGTTGTTGTTGCTGTTTTGGTGTTAAAATACACATTGTATCTTGTATTCTTCTTGTTGATAGTGAATCCGAGAGTTGTCTCCATCTTGGTCATCAGATCCTTAAGATTGTGGACTGATTTGGATGTGTTTTGTGCCTTCCATTGTCATTCTTGTATCATTTGGTATCAGAGCCATCTTTGGTGTTGTTCTTACAATACCAATCTTGGGCTTTCTTGCTAAGAAAATAAAAAAAAAAATAAAAAATTTTGTGTTCTTGTTGTTCTTGGCCTTGAAAGTGTTGTTCTTATTGTTCATCTTGGCCGAGGTTGCTTGTAGCGTCTAGATCTAGTAGTCCTTTGGTGTGTATTGTTGTTTCTTGTGTTAGTTTCTTGATTCACTAACACGAAAAGGTGTCTAGATCTATATTTGAGCTTGAACTTGTTAAAGTTGTGTTGTGAACAAGGACCTAGGGTGAGAATTTGTGACTTATGGCCGGTTGGGTCTTGAATTCGTGAATATTGTTGTTGTTCTTGAAGGATTGTTGTGGTGTTCATCTTATTCTTCATCTCATCTTACAACTTAAGACAACTAAAAGTGTAATATAGATTCAAAAAGGTGAACCTACAAGTTGTAAAGTTGTTTGTGAGAAGACTTGAGCCATCACTTGACTTGACATCTACTTTTCAACCACTTTTCCTTGTTTCAAGGGACCTTGTTTTGTGAGAATTGTACAAAGTCAAGTCTTGCCTTTTGAAGATTAGACTTAAAGGAGATTCAAGACATATACTTTCCCTCCAAAACCAATTGTTTCCATTACATAGTAACTAAAGTTTGTAAACTTCAACTAGTAACTAATTGTGGGGTCGTGACCAATGATGTGCTGCCACGTCACCCAAGTTACTGTTCACACGAAAATTTTAAGCTCAAATTGTTATATTTTAGTTTCATTTTGTTGTCTCATTAGTTTCGTTTGTTGATTTCAATACTAACTTACAAAAAGTGACAATTTACTAGATTGTGAGTTGGTTTTGAAACCATTTTTTTCTGTGTTTACATTTCTTTGTGTATTTTTATTCTTTTGAGTCATTGTACAGACTTGGTTCACCTCTCAACGTCTCATGGATTACAAGCAAACTTACAATAATTGTGAGATCAAAAGTGAGAAAATCCGAGGGACAAAGGATTAAAGAGAGAGTGTGAGGACCATTCTTTGAACAACTAACTTGTTTATTGTTTTGTAGGTAACTTCTTGGCTACAATGGACAACAATGCTTTTGGTGCTATCTTGGAAAGACTTGAAACTATCAACCGAGGAATGGAAAGTATGCTCACGACTATGTCCTCAATCCGAGAAGAGATGTCTACTATGAATGAGAGGTTGGATCGAATGGAGAGTCGAAGGAACTCTCGTGCTTCTACTCGACTCCATGTTTCCTCAAGTGGTCATGACCAAAACCCTTCCATCACCATTGCCCCCGAGACTTTGCATACAAAAGTCAACCCTTCAAGTTCACCACAAAATGCCATGAGCCAAGTTACTAATTATCCTCAAAATCGAGAACAAGGTAGATCACTTCTCTCGCAAGTTGATCAAGTCCCACAAGAAGGACTTGGACGCCCATTACCTCCCATCTAAGCTCCACAACCGAAGCTCCACATTACGAAAATAGCCTCCTCAACCGGAACTCCACTTCCACAAAACAGATATGTCCATATCGAGGAGTATGGAAGAAAGGGACATGAAGTATATGTAGTCTACGATATACAAAACCAATATGTCCAAAACCGTATCTTCTCCTCCCCGTCCAAGCCCACCTGCGGCGCATACACACTACACACGTTCAGGGTAAACCCTCCAAAGACCAACTTAATAGTCATTAGCCTATCGCTAAACCACTTAACCTCCACTACATGCCCTCTAAGCTCTTCATCTACTAAGGTGCCAATTCCATTCCTACACCTCACACTTCCAGAGTACCAAAGCTTGTAACCATCCACATCCCTAGCCTTAGACCCTACCCACTTGGTCTCCTGGACACACACAATATTGATCCTCCTCTTTCTAAGAATGTTCACCAGCTCTATGGACTTTCCCTGGAGAGTCCTTATATTCCAAGACCCAACCCTCAGCCTATCAACTCTAGCAACACGCCAGACCTTGCCCCCACTCCTCCACCTGCCCTACTCTCGTCCCCCACCCCCAACACAGCCCCTCGCCCCAACCCCTCGGACATGACCCTATCCTACTGTCAACAACCACAACCACAACCACTACCCCACAGAAATAAAAACAACTATAGTAACAAAGCACTAGCAGTAACTACAAAGCAACAATAGGAAAAATAAGGCACACACAAAGTAGATGGAATAAGCAAGCAAAAATCAATCCCACAAATTAAACGAATTCAAGAGAATTCAATAGATGTCAAGAGATAAAATAATCAGTAAAAGTAGACGGAACAGAAAAATACAAAGTAACTAAAAGAAATCAGTGTTTTAGATGTCACCGGTATGGTCCTGTTCCGGTCCTGTGTGCTGTTGGTTAGGTTGCCGGTAAAAGGGTCGTTGGAACAAGCCCACCGGTGCGTCGCCGGAATGCTACTGGAGTGACCTCTGGAACTTGCCGGAACTGGGAGATGGATTGTCGTACCAACTTGCTCTGACCAATGCTGCCACTCTTACCCTTCGTCGGAAGCTAGTCGAGCCGGCGGAACCCTAAGATTGCCGACGATAGCCGTGTCTAAGGGGCAGAGGGGGAAATGAGGGAGAAGGGGGTAGAGACGTGGATGGGGAGATTTGGAGAGAGAGAGAAGCACAGGAGAGAGAGCCCTTACCTGTTGCCGGCGTAGCTCCGTCATTGCCGACTGTTGGAGGTCAGTGACGTAGGGGTGGCTGGGGTCAGTGAACGTTATGAAAGAGAGAGATGGTTTGCTTGGTTCCTACTTGATTTGGTCCTTTTGCTTTGATTCACCTTCACTTCCAAAGAAATGATCAATTGTTTGCCTGCTCATTATGCTTAATGTCAATCTCAGATTTCATTTCATGTTCATGTGCGTACTATCTACACTGTAGATGCACCGTTGGGGCTTATTTTGTGACATGCGGTGGTAGGTTATACTGGAAGATACATATATTCTTTTTATTTATCAGGAAATATTTTCATTAATAATGGGAGAAACTCACGTATACAAAGAGGTATACCAAGAATTGAAAACATACAAGACTGAATAGTTTTCTCCAAAAGGTATCTATCCTTCAACACAAATAGCAATCTCATGGGTTCACCTAAAAGGTACTTAAAAGATAAGAGGCTACTCTTCAAATGTACAAAATCATACATCTTAAAAGATAAGATGCATACTTAAAAGATAGCATATATTCTTGGTGCAAGTTTTCACTTTAAGACATCTATCCTTCAACACAAATAGTAATCTCATGGGTTCACCTAAAAGGTACTTAAAAGATAAGAGACTACTCTTCAAATGTACAAAATCATACATCTTCAAAGATAAGATGCATACTTATACCATATATGTTGGTGCAAGTTTTCACCTACTAGTCAAATCATGACTTTTCCTCTTTGATTTGGTTTGCGGTTTGTAAGATTTGATGATTGAGAAAAAATGGAGGGTTGTTGCCGGTTTTGTCTTTCTTGATATAAAAAACTCTAGTGCTTCCGTGCTTGTTAGAGCTACCCCCCTAATTTAAGGCCTCATTTGTTTGCACTTGCTCAATGTCTATGACAGATTTCATTTCATGCTCTTGTCCATACTATACTATCTACACTGTAGATGCTCCTTTGGGGCTTATTTTGTGACATGAGGTGGTAGGTCATATTGGAAGATACATATATACTTTTTATTTATCAAGAAATGTTTTCATTAATATTGGGAGAAACTCATGTACACAAAGAGGTATACCAAAAATTGTGGACATACAAGATTGAATAGTTTTCTCCACAAGGCATCCATCCTTCAATACAAATAGCAATCTCATGGGTTCACCTAAAAGGTTCTTAAAAGATAATAGGCTACTCTTCAAACGTACAAGATCATACAGCTTAAAGATAAGATGCGTACTTAAAAGATACGCATATATGTTTGGTGCAAGTTTTCATGCACAAATAAAATCATGACCTTTCCTTTTTGATTTGGTTTGCAGTTTGTAAGGTTTTATGATTGAGAAAAACATGGAGGGTTGTTGCTAGTTTTGTCTTTCTTGATATACAAAACTCGAGTGCTTCCGTGCTTGTTAGGTCTACTCTCCCTTATTTACGTCCTTATTTGTTTGCACTTAATGGATATCTGAATCTTAATCATTTAGCTTATTTTTTTTCCTTTAGGTCTGCATCTAAATTATTTAGATCTAGCTCATTAAGTGCATTTGTTTTGCCCCATTTAAAAGATTTTAGTGGGTCTGAATGAATCAAATCTGTAATAGTCTTAATACAATTCAAACTCTTTAAATATATTCTACTTTTTCTTCCCAAACTTTCGCCCTGCTTCTTTTGTGCACCAAAAATTTCATCACTTCTCCCTTCCTCATCAAAAAGGTATTCTTGTAAGTTTTAAATGCTTAATCTGTATATTCACAATTATCAAAAAGATGTTTGAGATGGATGAATGCATATGCAATTTAAAAAGAACTAATGTACATGTAGTTTCAGCTACTTTGTAAAAGGGTGAAATTAAAGCACCCAGGGGTGTGGCCTAGTGGTTCAATGAAGTTGGGATGAGCACCATGAGGTCTTAGGTTCAATTTCCAGCAGAGACAAACATTAGGTGTTTTCTTCCCATCTGTTCTAGCCTTGGTGGACAGAGTTACATGGTACTTGTTGCTGGTGGGAGGTGGCAGGTATCCCGTGGATTTAGTCGAGGTGCACGCAAGCAAGCCCGGACACCACGGTTATTAAAAAAAAAGGGTGAAATTAAAGCATACGCAAGTAAACTTTCAAGAAAAATTAGTTCTCAACATTTCAAATTTCATGTTAAGTTGCTTCAATAGTTTTTAAATATTATTTTCAGGTCGTTCAAAATATTTGTCAAATATAAAATATTCATTCTAATATTTGCTCTGATGAGATTTTTTATAATATTTATTTCTTATTTATTTGAATTTTGTATTGAGCAATTTTTAAAAGATAAATTATGCACAATCAGACACTAAAAGCAAATTGTCTTAATTATTCGTTGTTCAGATCTTGGACAACATCTTAATATTCAGATGTGTATTCAGGTTCAGAAGCCTTAATCTCAGTACATATCTTAATATTCAGATGTTTTCAGATTCATGTGTTAATTTAATCTTAATAGAAGCAAATGCGGCAGACCTTGGTTGCGCAACCCAAAATTTGTGGTTTTTAAAATGTTAGTCTTAATTTCGTAGCGAAAAAACATATTTACCTTAATCATAAAAAAAAAAGGAAAAAAAATTCCTATTGGAAAAATGACACTTACACTTTAGCTAGGTTTGAACTGGTGTTATCCATAATTTCTTTCAAGTGTAGATTCTTTTGGACAACTTATGTCAGGCCTCAAATCCCATAGAGGCGGAGACAGGCACCAGCCGTTAACCTTGTATTTTTCATGCATGTAACTATGATAATCGAAAGGTTCTGCCAAGTATGGATACGATGCATTGATGAAAATAAATCATGTATGCAAACACAAAACTATATGTGCAAGACTTGGGCCACAACGTCTAAAAGACAAGACACTATCATTCTTAACTTTACATTGGTCTACTAAGATTCTAAAAGATACGGTGGACTTAGTTAAGGTCGGGACAAACCCCTTTCTTGCACTTAACTATACAATACCCAAACTATATAATAGACTCGGAAAGCCCCGAATCAACCTGGAGCTCACCAATAGCTGCTGTGCTCCTACTGGGGAGGTGTATTAGCTGAAGCACCTGTGCATGCAACATGAAATGCAAGTCCACCATGAGGGACGTCAGTACGAAAATATGTATTGAATATATAAGGCTTAAATTTAACTATTTATAATACAAGAGCTCTATTAAAATTAGGTACAAATGTATCGATAGTGCTAATAAACCACCTTTACATATACTTGCGGGGTTACAGGAGAAAGGAGGGGAAAAAAAGTTGTTTAGACTCGCTAAGGCTAAGGAGAGGAAGGGTCGTGACCTCGACCAGGTGAAGTGCATTAAGGGGGAGGATGGTACGGTGTTGGTGGAGGACGGCCACATTAAGAATAGATGGCAGTCGTATTTTCATAGGCTCTTGAATGACGAAGGGGATAGAGCTATTGTGTTAGGGGAGCTGGAGCACTCAGAAGAGTGTCGAGATTTTAGTTATTGTAGATGTTTTAAGGTAGAGGAGGTTAGAGAGGCTGTTCGCAGGATGCGAAGGGGTAGGGCGACGGGGCCTGATGAGATACCGGTGGATTTTTGGAAGTTTTCTGCCGAGGCTGGTTTAAGGTGGTTGATTGGATTGTTTAACGAAATTTTCAAAACGGCGAAAATGCCCGAGGCTTGGAGATGGAGTACTATGATCTCTCTTTATAAGAACAAGGGTGACATTCAGAGTTGCAATAATTATAGGGGTATTAAGTTATTGAGTCACTCTATGAAGATTTGGGAGAGAGTGGTCGAAGTGAGGCTGAGACGGATAGTGTCTATTTCGGAGAACCAGTTTGGATTTATGCCTGGCCGCTCGACGACGGAGGCAATTCACCTGGTACGGAGGCTGGTGGAACAGTATAGGGAAAGGAAGAAGGACCTGCACATGGTGTTTATCGACTTGGAGAAGGCATACGACAAAGTCCCCAGGGAGGTGCTTTGGAGATGCTTGGAGGTGAGTGGAGTCTCGGTGGCATATATCAGAGCAATTAAGGACATGTATGGAGCTAAAACGCAGGTGAGGACGGCGGGAGGAGACTCAGAGCATTTTACTGTCTTGACAGGGTTGCATCAGGGATCTACTCTTAGTCCCTTTTTGTTTGCTTTGGTGATGGATGTGTTGACGCGACGTATTCAAAGAGAGGTGTCTTGGTGTATGTTTTTTGCAGACGATGTAGTTTTGATTGATGAGACGCGGGGGGGGGGGGGGGGGGATGAAAAATAAATTGGAGGGGTGGAGACAAACTCTTGAGTCTAAAGGGTTCAGGTTGAGTAGGAGCAAGACAAAGTATTTGGAATGCAAGTTTAATGACGTGAGGCTGGAGAATGAGGTGGTAGTAAAGTTGGAATCACAGGTGGTATGTAAGAGGGATAGTTTCAAGTATCTCGGGTCCATGATTTAGGGTAACGGTGAGATTGACGAGGATGTCTCGTACCGTATTGGGGCGGGATGGATGAAGTGGAAGATCGCTTCGGGGGTGTTGTGTGATAAGAAGGTGCCGCCCAAGCTTAAAGGCAAATTCTACAGGGTGGCAGTCCGTCCGGCCATGTTGTATGGAGTGGAGTGTTGGCCAGTTAAGAACTCCCACATTCAAAAAATGAAGGTGGCGGAAATGCGGATGTTGCGTTGGATGTGTGGGCTGACTAGGGGGTATAGAGTTCGGAATGAGACTATCAGGGAGAAGGTTGGTGTGACTCCAGTGGAGAATAAGATGCGGGAAGTCCGATTGAGATGGTTCGGACACGAGATGAGGAGGGGCATGGATGCCCTGGTTGGTAGGTTTGAGAGGTTAGCTTTGGATGGTTTTAGGCGGGGTAGGGGTAGGCCAAAGAAGTACTGGGGAGAGGTGATTAGGCGGGACATGGAGCAGTTACAGCTCACTGAGGACATGCCCCTAGATAGGAAGATCTGGAAGACGCAAATTAGGGCAGAAGGCTAGGGTCAGTTTGGGTCGTTAGTGTAGGAAATTACTTGGTGGGGGTATTATTCTTGTTATGATACCTTGTTTCATGCTTTATTACGAATCTGTTTACTTTTCTCTGTTTTCTATTACTTGTGGGTGTCGTATTTATGTTATGCCATCTTGTTCCATGCTTTACTATGAATTTGTCTAGTATTCCGTGTCTCGAGTCGGGAGTCTATTGGAAACAACCTTTCTACTTCTTTAGAGGTAGAGGTATGGACTGCGTACATCTTATCCTCCCCAGACCTCACTATGTAGGAATAAACTGGGTTTGTTGTTGTTGTTGTTGTTCTTTATAATCTTGTAAGCCATGTGATACAAATGACCAACTTATCAGTGGTAAATACACAAATTGGGATCTGCCCATGCTAGGCTTATGCCCCTGAACTGCCACCTATATATAAACAGATTGACATCGGCCCATGCTAGGCTTTTGCCCCTGAGCTGCCACCCACATTTAAAGAGATCGGGATCGGCGCATGCTAGGCTTTCGCCCTTGAGCTGCCACCCGTGCATTAATCAGACTTGTGTTACTTAGTTTATTTAACGTTTGAGGTTGTTACTTTGATGGTCATAACATTATTGAGCTCTGGGACAATAGTCCACCAGTAAGAGACACGTGAATGAACACTAAATGTAGTAACAATGAGGTAGGGAACAGTTTGTACACAAATGAAATGCTTAGGAGCTAAAATAACACATGGATCTTATGTGACTAAAAGGAGAACTCTTGAAAATTGCTAGTGAAAGTAGACATGTAGATTCGATAATAAACACGTATTGAGGTATTTTAACACATTAGGGAGTACAAACAAGGTCGTTAGCTACATGGGAGATCATATGCGACCATTATGTATCATTGGTTGTAGGACTTAGGAAGCTTACTTTGTAACACAAGTGTTGGATTCATGCCAAAGAGTACGGAATAGAGTAGCCTTACATACCTGTTGTACAACTCCGGTATTACCCCGAATTAACCTCCTTCCTTTTAGATTACTTATCTACAATAAAGTGAGTAGTAAAACTAGTATTAGTTACTAATCAACACATTCGGGCTGTTTAACCTCACCAAAACAGTAGCCGGATAGTAACCCATAGTTAATTAGTTCAAGGGTGTTCTTTCAACCCTTTCTCCTCCAATTACATTCACATACAATACAAATTCTGATAAGGTCTCCTTAAATAATTTTGGCTTCATTGCACCCTCAAAACAATATATAAAACGGAGTGCGAAGTAAGCTTACACAATATTCTGTCCGGTGGTGTATCCCCACACCTTGCAATGTTTATGACTTTTAATGTCTCCACAACTTCTCCACACATTCAGTTACACCTTTTATTACATTATGTGTAAAACAGTCCCTAAACATCATCACAATGTGGCAGGGAAAATATAAACTCATTGCTTTCTATTATTGTCTCATAAGTCCCAATTAATGCAATATTTAAAGTGCTCAAATGAGCTCACAATTGAAGTTAAAGGGGACTCTCTTCCATGGCTGTCTCAACATCCATTGACCACCAGAATATACTCCTATTAATTCAAGCTTAAGAAAAGAATCAGTATGGCAGTAGCTTTACCTTACTTGGTGGGGATTTTTATTTCCTCAACTTGCACTTCTCAAGAGCTTGGACTCTACTTTAACTAAACTTATATAGAAGGATAATGTTAAGAACCCTAAAGGTATTGATGGCTGCTATATGAAGCTAAGAGAGAATAAGAGAGAAAATTCAAGAAATCAGATTTTTGTTTAAGTTAAAATGGGTCAAATGAGCTGGTTTCAATTCCTTTAAAGGGAGCTTCTCCTATGCCATTTTTGGGCCATAATTTGTCAATTAGGTGCACCTACTTGGCCATTGGACTTGCACCTTTGTGGACTAAATTGTTGGGTCTTTGCTGCCCATTCTTCACATTTTCTTCCAATCATTTGGGCTAGAATTAATTCAAGTAGGTGGTGGTGTACTTGGCCCAATAAGCTGGTCAAAGGAGCTCTAGTAGGTGATGCACCTACTTGGTTCTTTAAATTGGTCAATAAGTCAAAATAGGTGATGCACCTACTTGTCACCTACTAACTTAATTTAAGTCGAGCAAGCAGCACACTTAGTTTATTCCATATTTTACGTCTTAATCCCTTGTGTTAATTTACTACTTATATACACTTGTTTACTTTAATCCTTGAGGTGGAATACCACTTTCCTATCTCGCGTTTGAATACTTCCACTGGGGTTAACTTGTTGTATACATGCTGAAATGTTATGGCCGTTATAATATCCCTTAAATCCTCTTTAAACCATCACTAATCACTTAAGAAACTTGATCCCTTACCTATACAACAAGGTTACCATAAGTTCCATATAAATAGAACAAGTACACGCAAAATACGGAGTGTTAACAGCTTAGTAGATGTTAATTCAGATATTTGCTGAAATTACTTGTGAATCATCCTAAAATTTTCAAACAACTGATCAAAAAAAATTATTTGCAATTGAGCTACGACTTCTTAGAGAAAATTATACTTATTTGGCAGCATTTAATGATTCCTCTTTTCAGTACTTTTGTCAAATAATTTCTTGGACATACTTCCCTTGTTTTTGATATTAGGAAAAAGTTACAGATTCTATGCCAAAATCTGCTCATGTTGCTAATCGTGCAAATGGTCCTCCATATGCTCAATCTGTTGTTTCAATGGACAGCGATGACGGAATTTCCTACAAAGGTTGGCCTTTATTCACTCTTCTGAGTTTACATTTCAAATGAAATTTGAGAATTAGATATCAAAGGAACCATGTTGGGAGTCTTGCATTTGTGTGGGTGTCTAAATAGGCATGCCTGGAATTGAATGTATAGGAAAGTTTATGCAATTGGAAAGATGAAATGGATAGAGAATATGATTAGCACATCACCTTATGTCTGCTACATGCATAATCTGAGATCATCAATTGTGGCATTAGTTGTGCATGAAGGCTTGGTGAATATACAGGGGCCTTTAGACATTAGAAGCCAACTGCTCTTTCTTCCCATGAGGTATGCTTTTATTGAGGTTTCATCCTGAGATTACCCTTGTTCTCGGATCTGCCTAATGTTGAAAGCAAGCACATAAAACAGAGGTTCAAAGCTAGAATAGTTGAAATGCAAAAATCAATAAGCTCAAATCATTTAATTTTAATCTGTTTTCCTAGTGAAGTGCGAAGTTTCTATTGACATGTCTGATTATAAGCCAATTTAGTATTTCTGAAAGCTGACATTTATCAATAACTTTTAACTCCACGACCTAGGGCTAGGGGAATCCTCTAAACTTCTGTTGTGCAGTGTTGTGAAAGGTGAGCGCCTTGTCTCCAAAGGCAAGAGGTGAGGCAACCCTTTATTGCCTATTAGCTTTGTGGCACTGCCATCTTCAAAAGGCGACACCATGGCAACAAAGGTGAGAGGCGAGAAAGGTGTTGCCTTCCGTATTTTATTTTTAAGAAGGGCGACCAATTTAGGGTTATAACAGATGAAAGGTAATTTTAGGGTTCTCTTTCCAAATTTGCACAGTTGCACTCTTAGACTCAGTCTGTGACCTAACGACTCCAATCAGTCGACTCGACCAGACTTCTCCGGCAACCAACCATACTTTTTCGGCGACTCCAAAAGTTCAATCAGTACGTATATCTGCTGTTCTTCTTCTGATTACTGCTTCTAATTTCTTCTTCATCTTTCTTCAGATTCTTCTTACCGCTGTTTTTTTTCCCATTTCATCTTCAGACTTGAAGAGTTACTTCTTCCTCAATTTTTTTTTCGCACTGTTTTGACTTTTGTTCTTTTTTTTTTCTTTCTTTCTGAATTCTGTCTTCTTTAGACAGTACACTGAAAGTTTTTTAAAAAAATTCTAGTTTAGTTATATCATAAGATATACTAATTAATACTGTAATTATTTGCTCATATGTTATTGCTATTGAGATTTTGATTATTTATATATGCAATTTAAATATTTTAATTTTTTGATATAAATTGGCGTCACCCGTCAAAAGGCGAGCGCCACTCACCTCGCCTTGTGGCGAGGCGGAATCTTGTCGCCTTTCTGTCACCTTTCGCCATCCAAAACAATGGTGCTGTGCTAATCATTAGGGCTTAACAAAGGTAATCAAATTGTTCTCACTTGGATTAAACAGTGGGAATCTATTTTATGTGAGTGAAAAGTTTGAACTAGATCTCCTTTAAGTCCCTGTCCTCCGTTCTTATTTTCTTCAATAGTTACTCCAAAACCGCAGTCAGTTCTTTACCATGCCTCTTGAGGAAATTCTGCAGGAAATTCATGCAGAATTATGTCTTGTTACTAAAGACTTTGTCGGTTTGTCCCCCTTCTAAAATTTTTTGTAAGGATTTAACTTTGTGTTTTGAAAATCCAAGTCATGATTTTTAGAAGTTTATAACATTGGAAATAATCTGGAATGCTGCTTATCACTTTGGAAGAGCTAGTCCCTCAGTGGCTGCATAGAAGATTTCATTTAGTATGGAGAATAGCAGCATGCAAACAATATTCAAAATCTGTTTCAAGAATGCAGAAGAGGATTTTCTCTATTCTTTCTGGAATTTTGATATGCAGTAAATAGGATTGTATCATAGAAGGATATCATGCAGAGGATGTCATGTAACATGGAGAATATCTGCTGTCCTTTTCCATGGATTAATTAAGGAATGCTCTTTTTCGCTGTGAACTTACAGTAATCACTATATGCAAAATGGAATAAAGGGGTTAAAAGAATAATCAGTATTTCTGTTGCGATATGCAAGCGTAAAGTAATCTTGTATATTTTCTGAGTTCTCTTTCCTTTCTCCTATTTTTGTTTGGAATTTCTGAAGAATATGTGTATCTCTTGTAATTTTTGCAGCCATTGGTGGTACTACTGGACAGCTTCTTGAGCAAAACGCTCAGGCCTTGGATCAAATATCTGCAAATTTTGCTGTCTTTAAGGTCAGCTGACGCTTCTGACAATTTTATTCCTACCTATCTCACCTTTTTTTTTTTTTTTTTTTTTTTTCTGTTAAAGTTGACAAAATGGTATCAGACCATATACGTGAACAAGCCATAAGGTTCATTTTCTGTTTTTGCTTTTACTCTCATTGATTATATGTGATGTAGTTTAAGGGTCATTTTCTGTTTTTGCTTTTACTCTCATTGATTACATGTGATGTAGTTTAGTCTTGATGGAGTTTTTGAGGAAATTTGACTTGTATGTTACATTAGTAAGAGAAAAAAGTAATTCTAAAAATAATTTGTAAGTTATTAGGATGGGCAGACGTCACTCCTATGAGTTGAATTGTTTAAATGAATTTGAATTTTCAAAGAAATGAGAGTTGCATTAATCATGTCAAACATTTGAGATGTACCAGAAAGTGTCACATGAAGGAAATATTATTTCCGTGAATAACGGCAGACTGTGTACCTCTCTCTCTTTTTCTGTGAACATAACTTTGATTATCTTTATGGGGGCAAATTTAAGAATTCATTGTAGAGTATGAAGGAAAACCAGCTTACATAAACTTTGCCTCCAGTAGGAGGAATTGAGGTAATATAGACATCTTGATCTCATTTTTGTCTCCTGCAGCGGCAAGGTTCAATTCTTGAAGAGACAGTGTTGTATTCATATTTTTCTATTCTTTGAAGTCCCTTCCTATTAGAAATCAGCAACTCTATAGTCTACCTGAATTCTTTGATTGCTCAACTTCTGTGAGCCGTGTGTAGAGTTAAGGCACTAGAATTCATGAGAAAGAATTCTTTCTTTGAATTCAGATCTAGAGATTTGTATCACTAATAAAGACATTGAACAGTACTTTTCTCGACCTTTTGGCTGAGATCAAGAGTATTAAATAATAATATAGACGGATGTGTACTCATACAAGATTGTTTCAAAAAAATCAAGAGTGCTAAAGATTTTGAACACATTGAGCTTCATTCCGTTATTCACCTGTTAATTTGCTAGCAAAATCCCATGACATGAAGAAAACCTGCAAGGGATGCTAAGTTATTGTTGAAGCAAATATTGGACCAGTTAAGTCATTGTGGAGAAGACAAAAAGAGAAAGCATACTATCACAAAGATTATTGGAGTATGTATGAGACATGGGTTGATGGACTTAGGTGTGAATGGGTAATAGTGAAATAGTATTGTGGCAGTATTTTGTAGGCAGGCAATTCTACTAGAATCTTCCTTTCCACTTGCGCTGTCGTTCTCTTTATCCTTCCCTTTCTCACTTTCTCTGCTTTTATATGTTACCGAATTCAGTAAAGTCTGCAATATGATTAATAAACCTTGTTCATGTAATTTTCATTGTATACGTTATTGGATGAGTTCCGCATGGTGTTTTTATTGATTTGTCCACCATGGTTGCTACTAAGATCCCCTCCCTCGATGACCCTTCGTAGTTAGATCGTGAAACCCAATTTCTATCTCACAAATTTGCATAATTTTTAATTTCTATGGAGAACAATCGACTACGGATATAAGACATGTTCCACATGGCCACATTGGTGTCTCACCTCTATCCTCCCATCCTCCCATGGTGGAATCTTTCGTATTTGTTGCACCAAGCTCTCCTTACCTCATGTTCTACTAGTTTCTCTCATCCCAAGTCATGTCACCAGTTGACTGTAGTGGAATTAGGATGGTTTGGTCAACCCAAGGCCTGGGTTTTTCAGGTGGTGAATTCTTTGATTGAGACTCTATTTTGTCAATCACATATTGTTATTGGCTCTCGGCTAGTGTGCTCTCACCACAACCTACTACTGGCTTTTCTGATTCCCATGTTGCATTGCAAGCTGATTGCAATTAATTAAGATGGTTGGTCAACCCTGAGGCTTGGTTTCAACTGCAACTCCATTTTTCAATAATCAAAAGTTGTTGTTGGCATCTTCTTCATCTCGATGGTGACGCCTTGGGATGGTACAGTTGGCTTTATCACAACTAGTAGCTAGTGGATTGGAACTGCTTTGTTGAGAAACTACTGTGCACTTCAAAAAGAGGACCCTGGGGGCACCGAAAGTCCAGTTGCTCCGAAAATCCTCTACGATTGTCGTCTATTAAATGCATTTTGCCATACCACCAAAAATCCTCTATGATTGTGGTTTGTTAAATGCATTTTGGCCATTCCAAATGAAACAATGGTGTTACCCTAAAGTTTCTTGGTCTAATAATGCTTCATTTTTAGGCTTTGCTTGGATGTTAAAATAATTGGGTTGGTTTATGTAAAAAATGGATCATGGGCCTTTCTTAACCCCAAAAGCTAGCTAGCTCATGTGGGAATGATTGCCCAAGTCCATGAGATCAATTGCCCATCCCTTTTTCCAATGTGGGACTCTTAACATCCCCTGCACACCCATTACCTCGTTAAGTGGAGCGTGAACTATATAATATGGGGGCCCGACATCGGTAAACAAAGAATTGCGATGGACCTGACTCTGATACTATGTAAAGAATGGATCTTGGGCCTAACTCAACCCCAAAAGCTAGCCCATGAGGGGAGAATTGCCCAAGATCATATAATGAGACCAATTGTCCATCCTTTTTTTGATGTGAAACTTTTAATAATATATGCGCAAGTCATTGGAGGAAGTGATACAGTTGGCCCATTTACAAGATCAATGTATTAACTTCAAGAAGGGGCCCAATTCTAAACCTGCTTAGCTGAAAAGACGACCATCTTTGCTAACCCTAGCACATCCACAACTGCACCTTTACCATACCTATCCAGCTAAAACCAATCCACTTCTGCAACAACTAAAATTCCCTTGATATGCCTCACTCCACTGGTGAGAGAAGGATCTCTACCACTGTTGTGACGTGAAATACTTGTCAACTCACAAGTCCAAGGCAAATACTGTTACTAGAAGAGGAATCATTACATATAGTAGTTTTGCCAGATGCCTTTGTCTCTGATGGTATCCTGGCGGAGTAGTTGCAATGTCTCGAAGTCCAGACTCACTCCGCGATATCCTATCATATCTTGACAGTTGGCGCTTTGACAACTGTATGATTCTAAGGGACACATGAATGGTTCTCCAGTACAGCTTCTCATGGATGGAAGCAACCATAATACATCCAACTAAGGTCTCTAAATTTGTGAACTGCACAGTAGAACCATAACCCTGGTTTTTTGGTGGTCGTTGGAAGAGTCATCGACAACAATGTGAAGGGGTGGTACTGGATGTTCCTGTCACGATCTAAGGTTGCACATACATGCTCTCCTTACATGGGTCAGGTAATATATTGGTGGTGTCCTTGCGATTTGTTGGTTGTTATCATTGACTTTAGCCAAAGACAATTTGAATTCCTTCTCCATAGAACCTGTATAGTTGGACTGGTGAACCTCTGTTGGATTGGTGGATGTTTTGTCTTCGCATTTTTGTTAGGAAATGGTTCAAGACATGATGCCCAATTCCCTTGCATATCCGACTGGCTGATGCAAGATTTAATAGGATTTTCAGCATGTGTCTTGTAAACCCCATGGTATTTCACCTTCTTGGTCTCAAGAGCATGCTATTCACTAAACCAGTGCATAGTTTTAAAAGGTGAACTCCTCAATTGTGTCTAGGATTGCAACTGTATTGTGTACAGGAACGGGGTTTGCTCTGAAAAGCTAGCAAAAATATACTTTTTTTGTTTTGAGGCTAATTATGCTTCTTCTATCTTGTAGGGGTAAGGTCTGCGTACACACTACCCTCCCTAGACCCCACTTGTGGTGAGATTGCACTGGGCAAATTGTTGTTGTTATACTTCTTAGCCTTAAAAAATTCTTCCAATCCTTTCAAGCCATACTATCCCTCAAATGGCTCGAGGAATGGTATTCCACACCTTCTGGATTTCTTATTGAGATCTTCTTTGTTCCAACTATGCAACAGATCCATCATGGAGTTTGGCATATTTAACATATGCAAAGTATTGCCTAAAACATACTCGAAAACTTCTTGTGACCTTCCAATGCATAAAGCGGTGGCATATTTCTTTTCTTTGCTGTTCACATAAAGGGTATTTGTTACATAATTGGATTCGTCTTTCTTGGAGGTTAGTTTGAGTCAGGCAAGCTTCCCTAGCCACTAACAAAGAGAAACATGAGATCTTCAATGGTGCCTTGATGAACCAAATCTTCTCCAAGGCCAAAAACCCAGGTTGTTTGATTGAGGAAGTTGTAGCATTTTGGACGCAGAAAAGTCCCCTTGAATGACCTATCTAATAGTGGTAACCTTATCTTGGATGAAAACAACCTTGTAGAACTATTGTAGCAAAGGTCAATCCTTTCCACTTCACAATCAATTAAATTCCTTATATGGAAGAAATCCCATCTTTGTAAAGAACACAGTTTTGCAATTCCAACATATGGTGTAGAGAGGAAAAACTGTAAATTTCTGAATATTGATTTTTAGAGTATGTCCCAACCATGCATCTTTTGAGAATCTAAGGGCCTGTTTGGCCATGAAGTTTTTTCACTTTTTTCACTACTTTCTCATATCTAAATATGCGTAGTACCATCCATCTTTCCAGTAATTAACTTCTCATATTTGATTTGCGTAGCACCATGCATTTTTCCAGTGACTACTTTCTCATATCTAATTTACGTAGCACCGTGCATCTTTCCCGTGACTACTTTCTCATATGTGATTTGCATAGCCCCGTGCATCTTTCCGGACTACTTTCTCATATTTGAGTTACATAGCGCACCATGTATCT
This sequence comes from Capsicum annuum, assembly GCF_002878395.1. Lineage (NCBI taxonomy): Eukaryota > Viridiplantae > Streptophyta > Magnoliopsida > Solanales > Solanaceae > Capsicum > Capsicum annuum. The sequence continues at coordinate 103,729,865 of NC_061119.1, forward strand.
TTTCGGACTACTTTCTCATATCTGAGTTGCGTAGCACCGTGCCTCTTTCCGGAAACTCCTTAGATCTGATTTGCATATTTCCGATGACTCCTCATATTTGATTTGCATAGTTTTGTTTGTCTATCCGGTGACTCCTCAGTTCTGATTTACGTAGTTTCACTTTTCATTAGTGTCGTGCGAAAACCATTAACACCAAGAGGTCTAGTGTCTCCAGGGACGGACCTACGTGGTATCAAGTGGGTTCAGTTGAACTTGCTTTGTCCGAAATTTTACTAGTTTTATAAGGAAAAATTATTGTAAAATTAGTATAAGTATTAAATTAAACTCACATGATTTAAGGCTCGACATTGGACAAATGGTTGAGTGGGTTCAAAACCACACTAGGTGCTTGAGTTTGAGTCCTCTCAAGTGCATCCGTATGTTGTATTATTTTGCTTCTTTTGATTTCAATGCATATGACCTTATATGGTAAGCTAAATTGTTGCTTTTGGTTAAAATTCTGTCATTTATTTCTATTTCATTTTGTATATTTTATTTTCTTCTATAAAAATCTAAAATTTATTTTACTTCAAAAAACATTTGAACTTTTTATTAGTTAAATTTTGGTGCTTTCTTTTGTTTTTTTTTTTCCTCTAAACGTGCAACTATTTTTGTTGAAATTAAGTATACTTTAATTTGGTTAAAATAAATGTAAGTAGTTTTTTTGTAAATTTTTAATTTTTTTTTCTCTCAACTCAGTTAATTAAAAAAGGTGCCGGTTCTTTTTTAAATAATTCTAGGAGATCGTCACATCCAGTGAGATCTAACCATGCGACAGCGTGTGAGACACTTTTCCAACAATTTCTCTTTTCCAGTAGGGTTGTGTCATTATTTGGACTCTATCCATATAATTTTCTCAAATTTTGACCACTTTTCACCAGTCAAATCTAATAATCTGGTGGCGTCAACCCTGTTCTAGCGATTCCAGGCTTGTTCCAACAAGTTATTTGAGCAATTCTTTTACTAATAGGTTTGTCTAGTCCTTGCGAGCCTTTTCATTCGTTTTGTTTTGGATTTAGGTCGTCGGAAATCGCCAGAACCCTAATTCGGCGACCTTTGTCAGTTTTTCGACTAGATTATTTAGACCTTTTTCAATTTTTCCGGTAGTTCAATATAATTTCTGCGAACGTGCATCATTGATTTCTGTTTAGTCCTGTGATTAAGTCCGAACTCTTAATGAGGTGATCAGAAAATCAAACTTCACTGTGTCATGAGATGGAAAAAGAGTCCCATCACTTATTGCCAAAGTTCATCATGAGAGGACTAAGCACAGTGAAATTGATTGTAACTTTGTCATAGAAAAGATAACTCTCCGGAGATGTTACAAAATTTGTGGAATCGAGTGATCAACTTGCATATATCTTCATCAAGCCCCTCAATGGTCCTTGTATTAATCTTAGTTGCTGGAACTCGGGTGCGGGTGTCCGATATGGGTACGGATCTAGAGGTCGGATCTTTCACAGTCTCAATTTAAAGATTTAGGGGTATGGATCTAGGGATAGATACGGGTGCGGGGATTCGGCGAAAAATAATTTAAATATCTAAAGATAGAGTTATAAAACATAAATTATGAGATATTATGTGGAAACTTGGGAGAAAATATCGTTCAAGAAGAAAATCTTGAAAATCTTGAAAGGAGATAAAAGGAAAAGCAATAACATAGAAATCTCTATATATAAGGTATTCTATTTTCTTCAATTTCTCCTTTGCTTTTGTATTGATTACAAAATTTCTTAAATTTGTCAGGACTTCCCCTGTTAATTTTGGTCAAAGTACCTAAAATCAGTTGACCTGATCGGGTACGGATCCTACACCCACACCCATGTCGTGTCGACACGGGTGTGGCACCGAAAGTGAAGAGTCTGATAACTTAGGTATTAATTACATCTATGACAAGCTTGGTACATATGAGGGTAATGTAGTGTCCTACTTGGAAAAGAATTGAAATGTAGTGTCTATAATAGGTCTCAGTTAATAATGTAGTCACAACAATTCAATAATATTCTTCTCTTATATTTCTCACCTATTGCTTGCCAAGTATGTCAACAAATGAAAAATTGCTCAAACATCCAGCATGGGTTTTACAGCCTCTACTGTGTCAGCCCTAGTGTATGAGGAGGTACCGATGGATTTTGTTACTTGCCTTTCGGGCTTGAAGGGAAAGGCAAAAATCTCGACATTGTCCAAATATGGGCGATCATTGCCTTCCCTTCTACCTTCACAGTTCAAACTCTGGCTGCTTCAGTTGCTTCTGAAATTATTAGGCTACATGGGCATCCCCAGGTCATTGTCACTGCGATCCCAAACTTATGGACTCATCTGGAAGAAATTCATAGACTCCAAGGAAAAATACCATCTATGATTACTGCTTATCATGTGCAAATGGATGGTCAGGCTGAAGCTCTCAGTAAGTATGTGTGAGCAGTATTTGTGGTGTTTCATGGCTGATAGCTCACATGAATAGGCACATATACCTTCGGCTGAGTATTGGTACGATACAACGTACTAGAAAGTCTCGCTGAGATGAAACCTTTCCAGGCCCTAATGGTAGAAAACCTCCTACTACTGTTCAATATGTCATGACAGGTAGTGCCATTGAACTGGTGGAGCTGTATATGATTCAATGTAACGCAGTGATGGATTTGTTAAAGCACAATCTTGTTAAAGCTCATTGAAGGATGACGGAATTTGCTAGTAAGAAGCGACACCGTATCGAGTTTACAGTCGGAGAATGGGTGTCCGTGAAATTAAATACTTATTATAGACAGTACTCTTATGAGATTGCAAGACTACCATAAGTTTGAAAGATGTTACGCTGGTCCATTTAAGGTTCTTAACAGAATTGATGAGATGCACTGGATTTACTGGATGAGGCTCGAATTACCTCGTTTTCCATATTTCCATGTTACAATTATGTTGGAATGCCTGATCATCAAATTACATCATTGCAGCTCAGGAGTGGGCAGATTTTCTACCGAACCTTTATGAAAAGGTTCTTACTTGGGATGGGGGTTTTGTCATGACAGAAAATGGAGACGGGATTGCAGGGGATGATGGGCTAGCCGTGGATGAAAACATTTGGCCAGTTAAATTGTTGAGGAGAAGCAAAAAAGAGAGGAGACAATCACAATGATATTGGACATTGTATGGACACGGGCTGATGGCCTTGAATGGTTAGTGGATGAAGTTACCGGGATGGTTAAATAGTATAGTGGCAGCATTTTGTTGGAATGCAAATCTGTTAGAATCTTCCTTCCCTAAATTTTGTGCTCTCTCTATCTCTCGTATCCTTTCCCTGTTCTTACATCCTCTGATCTGATTGGTTACTGATTTCCTTAGATGTCAGCAGTATAATCAGTAAACACCTTTCCTATAATTCTCTCTCTGTATGTTTATTGGGTGTGCTACATGCCTCTATTTTTGAATAATATTTGCTAGTGAGATCAGTCTTTTTATTTCACTCACCCACTGCATAGTTTCGGGAACAGCCTAATGAGGCAGTGGTAAGGCCCGCGTACACTATCCTCCCTAGACCCCACTTGTGGGATTCCAATGGATATGTTATTGTATGCTGTACGAAGGTCGAGTCGGTTGTATTCCGTGTTAAATCCCTGTGGATGGTTGTTCCTCATAATTTGCAATGCAAAGCATCATTTGTGCTTTGGTTATTGGTAGTGTTAACATCTTTCTTTTATTTCTATTTCCATGCAGATCCAAGAAAACATTAACCTTTTCACTCAAGCTCGAAATAATATCCTCAACATCTTAAATGAGTATGCTCTGGATTATCCTTTCCCTTTTCACTGTAGTTGTTTGCGAGCATGCTTTTATTTGCAGTGAGTACATGGATTGAATCTTATGCTATACTTGGAAGGAATTTTGACTTTAAACTTTCAGTTTATCTTAATGGTCACACAAATATCTGTAGGTTGCCTTAAACCAGAAGTTTTAAATGTCTGTCTTTCTTAAATTTTGTGCACACTCGGTGTATCACATAAATTGGGACGGTGGGAATAATTGTTATGAGCATTTAGCAATTTGTGAATGTATTGACTGCTGTTGATTCTCCAGATTAGTTAATGTTTTGTTTCGCCTTGGGTTAAAATGAAAATTTTTAAAATTGGGGCCATGCTTCGCGCATTATAATTGAAAAATATATGTGATGACTTTTGAAACTAGGAGAACTTTTTATTCTCATAGTTAACCTGAAAGATTTTAATCCTTGAAATCTTATACAAAATTAGGTATTATGTTATTCAAGTATCTACTTTTACCACCGTACATGATTTCTCGATCTTCCTCAACTGAGTTTGCTTCAATATGTGTCTCCTTAAGAATTTGTGGACAATAGTATGTGATGAGTCTTTTTTGTAGCCTTAACTGTAATTCTACTTGATTTTTGTATGTCTGTCTTTTCACCGCATGCTAAGAAAACCCTGTCTTGCAGCATGAATGATATGCCAGAAATAATGAAGCAGATGCCACCCCTCCCTGTAAAGCTAAATGACGAGCTTGCCAGCTTAATCCTTCCACCTCGACCGCCCTTGCCAAATAAATCATGAGATCCACGAGGCTTGGGCTTACTGTAGATGCTTGTGTGAGTTTACTGAAGTTGAGATCCTTTTGATTACTTGGGTAAGAATAATAAACTAGTCAAGGTTATTCCTCTGGAGATTTATATTAAGATTAGCTCCTTTTGGCTTTTTTGGACTCCATTTGCTTATCTTGGTTAATTTTCCTTTTCTATTATCTAGCTTTGTGATTTGCTGTTGATTTACTTAGTAGTTAGTTGGGCTAGCATGTAAATATAGTTAGTGTAGGAAGGATTCTTGTTTCTGTAAATCAATGGATGCAAATAAGTTTAGATCCCATGTTTTTGCTGCAAGCTTGCAATACACAATTGTTATGGACTACTCATATTCTTCCCCTCGCAAATGAAACAAGAAATTGGAGAAAATGGACAAACCTTTATTATGCATGCAATATACACGTACATGTAATATGTTTAACCAATTGGGAAAAAGAAGGGGATTTGAATACACTAAATTGTGAAAGTGACAACTGTTTGTGCATCATAACTAAGCCTAACCTAAAAATAAAAGGGAAGAGTGTAAATTCAACCATATTCGACGGAAAGGTTCTGATGCACCGAGCGTGCTAGTTTGCAATGGTTAGGGAAAAAACCATAGCTGAATCAGCTGTCAAACAGCTAACATTTGTAATTTAATTTATGCCTCTGTGCCAGTTCTTTAATCCTAATAAGAACTTGTAGATTTAATATCGCTTTTCAAGGTACTAGGTAGAAATGTTTTTTTAAGGCATTTGGTCACTTTACATATTCTGTGGTATACCCCAAATCTTGCAAATACCGGATCCATGTTGACCAAAGATGCCTATTGTAAATAGGCGTGAATAAAATTGAACTGCAAAAATTGCACTAAATTGCAAATTGATTTAAATCCAAAAAAAAAGAAAAGAAAAATTGGACTAGTAGTTTGTTATAGGATTTTTTTTTTTTCTTTTTGACTATAGTGGATTTGGTCTGGTTTTAACTAAGCAGGTCAAACCAAATTGAACCAATTTGATATTTACATCTGTACAATTTTTAAAATATTTAATACATAAAAATATTTATTATGATGTAATTTATAAATAATTTTTTTTAACTTTTCATTCTTTTTATCTTTCAACACATTATTTCAAGTTAAAACTTAGAATTTTGAATAGTCCATAAGTTTTATAGCCCATAGATATTAATAACTGTAATGACTTGATTTTTGTGAATTATTTTTTTCTGTGTGATTTAACCATTTTACCCCTCTAGGTGGTTGCATTGTGGTATTTTTGTAGTGTAGGGATTGACATGATTTTCAATACATTCTGATGACTTGTGCAGGTTTGTAACTTTTGGTGGTTATAAGGTGTTATAGTTGACTTTGGTCAATATTTATTGGTCTGTGCATCAGATGACAAAGCAAATTGCTCCAGTTGGTGTGATTTTACGGCTTTTATATCTCATTTTGATCCTCGATTTGGGAAGTTGTGAAATTGAGTTTCGAGCTCAACTTTGTAAAAATGATGTTTTTTTTTTGAAAATTTGATACCATTATTGAGTACGGAGCGTCGAATTTAGTTTAGGAGCATAGTTCATTTGTGTTCTCGAAATTTTGAATGAATTCCGAGGGGGTCGCGACGACTTGAAATTCTCTAAGTCTCCAGTTCGTGCACCACTTAAGCGACACTGGCTTGACAGTCAAAGTGTCGCCTAAGCGACACCAGGATCGCCTAAGTGATTGTCGCTTAAGTGACAGCCTGGTTGCTTATGCGACAATGCCCCATCACGTAAGCAACGGTTGGGTGGATTATGTGTCCTATTTTGGAATTTTTCATCATTTTTGAGACTTGGAGCTTGGAGTTTCGGGTGTTTGGGTAATTTCTTCCATTTTTAAGTTTGGGTAAGCTTCAAACTCCTATTTCAATTACTTTTCTTCGATCCTTATCATTTAAATCCTTTTAAAGCTTAAAATCAAAGTTGAAATTTGGGAATTTCAGTCGGAAGGCCTAAAATTGATAATTCTTCAATTTAAACCTCAATTTCAACTCGTTCTCACTTGGGCTTTCCTATATGAGTTCCTTTAATTTTGGGGAATATATTTTTGGACTAAAATTTTGATTTTACCTTTCTTTTTTAAAAATTCGTTTCGAGAGTCCGTTTTGACCCCTATCAAAAATTGGGTAATATGAATATCATTGACTTTCTTTTAGCATAGATTTCGTATTTATTTATTTTAGCTGATTTCGGGTTTGTGTGTGAAAGTTCAGTGTTAAAGGCTTGTTCATACCAATTTCAACATTTAAGATAGATTATGACTTGACTTTCTTCAGACTAGGTTGGGTAGTTAGTATTGGTATAAAAATCATGTTAAGAGTATGGAAATCAATCATGAATATGGCTTTATTATTGCCTGTGGTAATGTTATTTAATGATTTTGAGATGTTACTTGCTATGTCTTATCGTGTGGGGTCCTCTCTCTCTCTCTCTCTCTCTCTCTATATATATATATATATATATATATATATATATATATATATATATATATATTGACTATATCTTTTTGGGGGAAAAGCCTAAAATAGAAATTATGTTACTCTATTAGCTTATGGATTATACTGAATTCATGGATGGTTGGTATAATGAGTGGATTTTGGCTCACATGATGGGTATATTGATTGGACTTAAAAATTCTTACTCTGGTTGGTTGTGAGCATTATTTCTCATATCTTATACATTCATGAAACATTGGTACCAGTATCGACTTTCTCAGAGAAGTGTGACATCTTTAAAAATCCTCTGCTAATGTATGTGCCAAAGAGAATTATGAATATTGATAGTGGATATTGAATTATGTATGGGTTGCGAACCCCCATGGGTCCTACATGAAAGCACAACTCAGTAGGTGTAAATGGAGGTTGTGCGACAACCTCGAGCATCGCATCAGAATCACATTATCATCATTATCATCATCTTCATTGCATTTCATATATATATATTGTGCTCATTTTGTGTTGTATTATTTTTCATGATGTGATATCTATATATTTGTACTTCTTTCTTATACTTGTATTTGGTGTATGTTTATACTCATGTTTCTTTCTCGTATTTGTGCATGGTAGATGTGTATATTGTAGAACTGGAGACGGTGTAGGCTATCGGTTGAGACATTTTCTGCTTGCAAGTGACGTGTAAATAGTGTGTATTTTATATGTTTTATTTTTCCACTTTGCTCAGTCAACCTATGATACCTACCGAGTACAAGTGGATCGTACTCACCCCTACTATGCTTTTTCGGTGCAGATCCAGGTACAAGTAGACTACACAGTAGTTGTGTCACACCCCAAAACCGAGGAGGTGCAACTGACACCTAGTACCACACTTGATGAATAAATCATCTGAAAACCAATCAAATAACATTAGTGGACCGCCAATGCCAAGTTTAATTTGAAAAAAAAATGAGCACCATCAAGATTAACATAAATGCAACAAAAGTATAATATAAGGACAATTGGACTGTAACTGACTACCTGACCCACAACAACAATTGTTTACAAGCCTCTAGGATGATAAATTGCTAATCACTAATCGGGATAAACCCCATAGCGTTCATTAATTATACAAGCCAAAGTCTAGTCTAGACTCGGCAACTTTGGAAAGAACAGAGCATACCAACTATCAGCTGAACTCGATCATACGCGGCAAGGATCCTTTTCCTCCTAATAACCTGTAGACATGAGTGTAGTGCCCCCTGACAATGGGGACGTCAGTACGAAAGAATGTACCGAGTATGTAAGACATAAAATGACCATATGCAAAATAAGAGCTTTATTGAAATCAAGTATCAATGTATAATAATATGGGCAAGGATAGAAGACCACCTTTTTTATAATTGTGGAATCATATACATTACATTCTTTACTTTATTTTACATTTCTTTGTTTTATAAATTTTGTAACATGTGATATAATAACCAACTGATCCGTGGTAGGAGAGGAGGACTCTCATAAATACATCAATTGGGATCGATCTATGCTAGGTATCGTAACCCCTGAGCTGCCACCCATAAACACATCAACTAGATACGATCAAATAGACAATTGGAGCTTATGATACAATGAGCATTTAAAATACACAAACAGGTGACAAGAGTACAAGTTCAAGTTTATTCACAAACCTTGATCTTTTTACACATAAGTAACTTAACCATAGCTTGAAGAGTTTAAATCGTAACTCAAACAATTATTTCAAGTTCCTCAAATTATAAACGAGTATATATAGCTTTGACACATTCATTAGATAACTTTTGAATTTCTAATAATTCCAACATGTTTATATGAATCAAGGTTAACATCAAGAGTAAGACTAATTTGAGTAAATTACATTAAGTTCTCAAAACCATAAACTCAGACAACCCTCTGTCAAGTGTTATAGCTTAGTTTTGAATAGGTTAATGGAAGAATAAAGATTTATGTCCTTCATGAAAGTTGTAGGTAAATGTCTTGGGCTTGCAAAAAGACCAGAATCTAGGGGTGTACATCGATCGGTTCGGTTCGGTTTTACATATTATCGGTTTGGTTTATCGATTTTTGATTTTTAAATATGCTAAACCAATAAACAAACCAATAAGATATTTTTTATCGATTTTTGGTTTATCGATTTTTAGTCCTTAGCGGTTCGTTTTTTGGTTTAACCGATAAGAAAATACTCATAAAATAAAAATAGTAGTAACTAATACGAAAAAAAACGAAACTTAATTGAAACCAAAAATCCTACATGTGTTTTAATTTACAAGAATCTTTAAGTTTGAACTAAATGTTGTTAGGAGAAATTAAGAGTTTGTATAATTGAAATAATAGATTTGTTAATTTGTATAAATTAAAGAGAAATTAAGAAAAATATATAATAAGGATTTTATATATATATATATATATATATATATATATATATATATATATTATTGGGTTATCGGTTTACCTAATAACCCAATAAGAAAAAATCAAATCGAACAAATAACCCAATATTTATTTTATAAAATCATTAAAAATCGTTAACCCAAAAACCCAATAATAATAAACCAATAATATTTTTATCGGTTTGGTTTATCGGTCGGTTTGGTTTTATCACACCCCTACTAGAATCACCACAAAATACATTTTGTACAAAAGATATCATTAACATACTAACTGTGGCACATAGGGGGGTTTAAGCTAGAAAACTGGGTAGAACTTGTCCTCTCTTGTGTTCATTATTTTGGAGCCATAACAGCAGAATCAACTTTTGATATATAAATATAAGTTATAGAGCTATGCGTTAGCTTTCCAACATATGTTTTTGTACGTAGAATGGATCAATTCATAGTGAGATATGATAGGTTTACTAAACCCTCTACAATTTCACAATGTTTTAAAGTTACTTACACACACCCTATGATATATCTAAACCCCCAATATTTTCCCTATCAGTGTGAGAAAAATATAATCTAGAAGTTCTATGAGATATTCCTTTTAAACCATTAGTCAATACTGATATAAATGATAAAACTAGTATTAACATCCAATCAAGCATATCACTATACCTGAGCCCCCATAAGTTTGGCATATGACAACCATAATCACATGATAATTAGTGCAACGCACTGCAAAACTATCAATACCAAATGAACCATAGCTTCATAAATATTACTGCCCCTATCTTAGTCATGTTACAAACCAAAGTCATACTATGCAATCATATAAAATGCAATACAATAACTGCAGTGACAACATACATGTAATGCCCTTAAAATGGGTCCCGAGATGTCACACGGTGCTTAAGACTACGAGTAGCCTTAAGCTAACCCTGTAAGCCATCTACTAAATTTAAAGCTTATGATAGGGAAGTATAGATATATAATCAAAGCTAAAATGCGAGATTCTACATGAGCTAAGTTGAAACTGTCTGAGTATAATATTTGAAAATTACTAAACTCAAGCGTCTAATCAATTAATACTGAAAATTTGAATCATATCTAGCAGTCTGACAAGCCTCTACTACTAATGCTAGAGAGTCACTGGGACAAACCCCTAGCAGACTCGAACTGCCTGAAAATACTGAATTATCTATACTAATAAGCTTAAAAAAACTGAATGACTAACTCCCCGAACAATGAGGACTCACCAACTGTCGGGATGTAGATATAGATGATCAAAATCACTCACGCTGTTGAAACTGAGCACCTGAACCTACTTTATGAGATAATATAGCACATAGATGTATATGTGGATCAGTACTTCTGGATTGTACTGAGTATTTGGGGGTGAATGCATAAGTAAATCAATATCTCAATATTATTATAAATTTGTAAAATAATGCATGCTAAATGTAGATGACACACATAAGCTAAAATATTTGAAAAACTGAAAATAATAATCATGAATAGAAAAACATATTACATAGATCTAGTGAGTCATAACATCTAGTTTCTAAAAGCTGTACTTGTACCCTATCTTTAATTCATGTTGTCTAAGTGTAAAAGGATTCACTTTTATATCTGAACAAAATCGTGAGCCTTTACACTTAGTTTTTTAAAGCTTTTCTGTTATGATTATTCTGTAGTCTTTTCTATTAGGGAGGTTCTTCTAACCAACATACACTATGTGAGCTATCGTAGCATCCAACGTCTAGTTTCCTTATGGGAAAACCTCACGTTGGGGAGAGATATCATACTCTTGCCAAGGAGTATAACCTAATCTAAGTGATCACATATGTAATTGTCATCCATATAGAAATGGGAATAATTTGATAATCTGAACCTATGTTGGATCGTTGTTCTGGGGCATGTGAACATACCCAACTCGGTGCTAAATACTACTCCCTTTAATTTGTATGCTCATTTTGTAGGAAATCCACTTTTAAAACTAATATGATGGTTTATAATGGAAACCAACTGTATATCTATCAATTTACACTGTAACTGAAACTGTAAAGTGGATTTCATGTCTAAGCTGAGATCAAAAGATCAAATCTTTATTTAAAATCCGAATATAACAAATCATGGGATGCTTAAAGCATAATCTTCTTGAAATAACAACATTCAAACTAGGCTAATAACGCATACATCCATTTCATGTCAAATCATCATAAAACTAATGCTAAGTAATGAAAATATTGATAATTTAAGTCAAAATCTGAAAATTTTTGTAATACGCATGAAAATACGAAAGTAGACATGTGATTCAACATCTAATTCACTTGAAATCTCATAATGTTGCAAATAGCACTATTGGGTATAAACCCTAATTCAAAACTCATATAAATTCATATAAAATTAACTTCAAAAGCTAATTTCGGGTACAAGGATGAAAGGATTATCCTTGTTGAAAATCCCACATACCTTAATTGATGATTGAATGAAGAAACTTGAATGTTGAATCTCTATTTATTTTCTTGAAGATAGATTCTTGAAGTTCTTGAATTGAGAATCCTTAATTTTGAGCTATCTTGAAAAAAGAATGATGGAATTTGGATTTCTTGGAGATGAAGGTTTGAATTCTAGGGTTTTCTTGGAGAGTAATTTTGGATTTCTTGGAGATGAAGGTTTGAATTCTAGGGTTTTCTTGGAGAGTAATTTTCATAAAAATATGCATATAATGGTTAGAATATGATTAATTATGTATTTTACATGATTTGTGGCCTTGTGAAAAGACTAAATTGCCCTTTTAAAATTTTACTCGAAACTGAAAAATCCCAATTTTGCCACCCACCGCAACGGGCCGCTATTGCGGTGGTTTTTTGGAAAATGGACGACTACCATTTAGGCCTTTGGCGCAATGCAGCAAAATGTTGCGTCACTGGAAAAGGACGAGTGTTATTTTGCACTCTACCGTGACACGGTGTCTGTCCAATTGAAAATTTTGGTGCGATACAGGTTAATCATGGTGAGCTACTGGAATGGGACGAACGAAAACTGGAACTTTTTTGCGACGCGGGCTAATCACAGTGCTTCACTGAAAATCGGACAACTACGAATTTGCCCTTCACCGCAGTGCGGTGCTTATTGCGATGCCCTACTACTTTTACGAAAATCGCCATAACTTCTTAACCGAGTATCAAATTCAGGTAAAATTGGTATTATTGGAAAGCTGAGTCAATTATCTACTCATTGGTGTGTCTAGAGCTTGAAAATTCTACATACATCAAGAGTTATTCATTTTTGAAGTTGACCCTATACATTCTAGGAGTTAAATTGAGCTAGGAAAAGTATGGGGTATTACATTATCTCCCCCCTTGGGAATATTCATCCTCGAATGAGACTAGTTAAACTGAAGATACTGAGGAACTGAGGCTATATGATGGTATGCACAACTAAAACAAGCTGCATGACTGAATCTAAAACATACTGAGTGACTGAATTGATCTGCGAATGCATGAATTTACATGAAGATAACTATATAGCTGAATGTGAGACTGGAAAAGAACTGAATTAAGAAAGACTGTTACCTTCAGCTGAATTTGAGTTCGTGGAGAAGAGATGAGGATACTTGGCTCGCATGTCTTCTTCTGCTTCCTAAGTGGCACCCTCAACAGACTGATTTCACCACTGAACTTTGACCAAGGGAACTTCTTTGTTTCTTAGTCTACGAATCTGATAAAGAATCTCTAATGGAAGTTCTTCATAAGAAAGGCTATTCTGAATGTTTGTACTTTCTAGAGGGACTACAATAGATAAATCGCCCATGTACTTCTTCATAAGGACACATAGAACACTGGATGAACTGATGACAAATCTGCGGGTAGCTCAAGCTCATATGCTACCTTCCCAACACGACTCAAAATCCTGTAGGGCCCTACATATCGGGGACTAAGCTTCCCTTTTTTTCCAAACTTCTCCACTACCTTCATGGGTGAAACCTTCAAATACACAAGATTATCTACTTCAAACTCATGATCTCTTCTCCTTACGCCTACATAAGATTTTTGATGACTCTGAGATGCTTTTAATCTCTCTCAAGTTAATTAAACTTTCTTCATGGCTTCAAACACCATATCTAGCCCAATCAAAGCGGCTTCACCCATTTTGAACCAACCTACTGATGATCTACACCTTTTTCCATAAAGAACTTCAAACGAGGTCATCTAAATACAAGAATGGTAACTGTTATTGTAGGCAAACTTGATCAACGGAAAGTGGTCAGCCCAACTGCCTTTGAAATAAAAAACATATGCCCTCAACATATCCTCTAAGGTATGAATGGTCCTCTCTGCCTATAACGCCCCAAATATGGTACCTAGAACATTACACGGTGTTCGTAACCTCGAAGGACCATAAGCTAACCCATGACTGATATTTGTACCTGTACACTACATGATATACTATACAAATATGGAAATAAAGGCTTAAAGGCAATAAGGTTTAAAACTGAGATATGATAGCTGATAAAACATAACATCTGGATAGGGTATGAAATACCCAAAACAACTGAAATAAACTGTCTGAACATAATGGTCTAAAAAACCTCTAACTGACTGAACTGTCTAGATAAGGAGTTGATGGTACATGTCCCTAACTAACTCTAGCTAATAAATTAATTAATGAGATAATAAAGTAATGGTCATGTCCTCAAAGGATGAGCACTCACTGCTACCTTTGACTACAGAGACTAGAATGCTACTGATGCTCTGGAGCTCGTTCTTCTGAACCTATGGTATAAAACACCATAGCATAAATACTTCAGTACATTTAATGTACTGGTATGCATGTGAGGTAGGCTGATTGTAAAGGGTTCATATGCATGAACTATACTAACTGATTGGATAACATGAACGTGAGAATACATACATGACTACATAAAAACTTTAACTGAGTTCATGATAACATGATTACTAAGTTTGAGTACTGATAACATAAGATACTGATATCTGTATAATTGAAATAACTGATATTGAGTGACTGTATCTGACAGTCTAAGTTCTGATGGAACTAAGTTCTGTACTATTCTAAGTTGACTATATCTGACAGTCCTGAATCCTGCAGAACTATCTGAGTTCTATTACTGAGACTGAATAATTGTATCTGACAGTTCTGATTCTGTACTAAAATTGTGGAAAGTATTTATCTAAATGACATACCCCTAATACGTCATTATGGCTGAGTTGGGGTCCAATTTATAACCCCAATTAGAAGGGTGTCAATACTGCGCCACTGGTAAGGATAATCTGTGAGTAACCCGTATATAATAGGTAACTCTAGTGAGAACGATGGGAACCCTCATATAACAGGTTAAGCCACCTTATCTACCCTCATATAACAAGCTATGATGTCTCAACCTACGCTGGCTACATAGTTCTGGAATGCAAGGATTGCTTCTAAGAATCACACCCTCATATAATAGGTGGGTTCCCATCCTTGGGTTCGCTCAGTGCTAATTTCTACTTCCATCTGGATACACATTGAACATGATTAACTGAACTGACTGGACTGAGTTCTGCTGACAGACGGAATGCTACTGAGATTACTGAATTTCTGAGGTTTTTGAGATATCTGAGTTTATAGAGCTTTCCTGAGTCACATGACTGACTGAATTTGTATGGATATGGATTGACTGAGAGTATCTTGAAAACATGACACTGGCTCTAGGCACACAACTAATTTTTGGGTACAAGTACCCCCAGGACTCGATAGCATGAAACTGACAAAGCATGACTTTCTTGAATACATGACCAACATTACAATCCATTATACAATAAGTTAGAGAATTCATAAAGTATAAGTTCTAAAGCACCACAATGGCCACACTATCCATAACTCATTGACTAAGACATTTCATCAAACACTTGACATGCATAAACTTGTACATAAATGGGGATTTCATATTATAATAATAGTATGGCACTTTTCCTTCACATATGCATTTAATCGAGCACATGGGGAGCATACTTTGGTTATATAATCATCAACACATTTAATAATCATGGACACATCAATCAACGTGTAAATTTAAGGGTTTATCATGATTACTAAGCAAATCACCACATCCTAGGGTCAATCATTGGAATATGTAATTTCAAACATAAATCAAAACCCCACAACATCATGAAAATGAATTTCAATTCAATTTAAATCATGAACATTCATAAATACACAAATCTTGAATTTTGAAAAGAGATTCTTGAGCTTCATGGGTGAAAGGGACCAATGAATCAACACATGACATACCTGGGTAGATGATTTCTTAAAGATTGATGGAGGAAAATTTAAATCCTTAACTTGAAATTAAACACCTAGGGTTTCTTATTCTTGGGGATTGATCTTTGAGAGGAAACCCTAATTTGATGTTGTGAATAACTAATGAACTTATGAGCCTTGGCCTGATATAATTAGGGGTTAAAACGGGTGGTAAAAGACCCAAATACCTTTTTAAAATGACTTTAAAAAAACTAAACAAACTATGAAAAAGTGGGTGCGATGGACCATCACTGGGTCGACGGTCCATCGGTCCTGACCGTCGACCTGGGCAGAATAGGGGTTCACTATCTCTGCTGTGATGGCTTGAGCGACGGTCCGTCACTAGCTCGACTGTATGTTGGCCTGATCCATTGTCCTTTGGTAGAATGTGGTCTTATTACCTCCGCAGCGATGGTTTGGGCGATGGTTTGTCGGCCCTCATCATCGCACCTAGGTAGTTTTGACTACTTTCTATAAAACGACAATAAGTTTCTTCACCGATACCGAATTTGGACGAAATTGGTATTGTTGGAAAGATAATTCAATTTACCATATGAAAAAAAGTGAAAATCTTAAAAATTTCATGTATATAAAAGTAGATTCATCTTTCAAAGTAAGTTTCTAACATAGATGATTTCAAGCTAGGTAGAAGTACAGGGTATTATAATATCTCCCCTTTGAGAACATTCATCCTAGAATGAGACTGAGTGAGAGGGGATAAGATAAACTGACGTACATACTGAACATGAATAACTAGAACATGATCTCATGACTGACATAACTGATAACTGAATATATCATACCGAATATGCATATCTGATGCATGTGTAACTGATTCATGAATGCATGACTCATTGCTCTGATGAACCAAGGTTCTCACAATGAGAATGCATGTTTGATGCATGATTATATAACTGAATTGATACATGATTTCATGACTTAATATGCAATGGTATTTAATACCAAGTTCGCGATGAAATTCTGAACATGAAACTGAATAAGCTTAAGGAGAACTGTTACCTTGAGCCAGATCTGAGTTTGCAGAGAAGAAGTGAGGATACTTGGTGTGCATGTCAACTTGTACTTCCCAAGTATCTCCCTCCACAGACTGATTCCGCCAAAGAACTTTGACTAGAGGGACTTTTTTGTTTCTCATTCTACGAGTCTGGTAGGCAAGAATTTCGACTAGAATCTCTTCATAAGAGAGGTTGTTCTGAACATCTATGCTCTGAATAGGGACTACAACCCTGGGTCACCTATGCATTTCTTGATCAAAGAGACATGAAAGACTTGATGAACTGAGGCTAGATCTAAAGGCAATTCGAGCTTATAAGCTACCTTGCCAAAACGACTGAGAATTTTGAAGGGACATATTTATTGGGGACTGAGCTTTCCCTTCTTGCCGAATCTCTTCACTCCCTTCATGGGAGAGATCTTTAGATAGACATAATTATCAATATCAAACTCAAGATCCTTTCTGTGCACATCTGGATAAGACTTCTCTCGGCTCTGAGCAGCTCGGAGTCTTTTTCTTATCAACTAGACTTTCTCTAAGGCATCGACCACTAAGTCAGGCCCTATGACTGAGGCCTCACTAACTTTGAAACAATCGATTAGAGATCTATATCTCCTACTGTTAAGAGCTTCGAATGGGGCTATCAACTACTGGAATGATTGTTGTTGTTGTATGAAAGCTCAATCAAAGGCAAGTGGTCATCCCAACAACCCTTGAAATCAATTGCACACGCCTGCATATCTTCTAAAGTCTGAATGGTCCTTTCTGCTTGACCACCTATCTGAGGATGAAAGGTTGTACTGAGATGAACTTGGGTACCAATACCTTTTTGGAATACTTTCCAGAAATTAGAGGTGAACTGGGTACCTTTGCTGAGATAATACATAACAAAACACCATGCAATCTGACCAACTCTTTGATGTAGAGTTTGGAGTAATCCACGGCTGAATAAGAGGTATGAACTAGAAGGATATAAACTGATTTGGTCATTTTGTCAACAATGATCCAAATTGAATAATGCTGGTGATGAGTATGAGGTAAACCCATCACGAAGTCCATGTTCACTTCTTCCTACTTCCAAATAGGAATACTAAACTCCTTCATGGACCCACTAGGTTTCTAATGTCTATCTTAACCTGTTGATATGTAGGGAACTTAGCGACAAACTCTGCAAAATCTCTCTTCATCCCACTCCACCAATAGATTTCCCGCAAATTGTGGTACATTTTTTTGACCCCTGGATAAATAGAGTAGCGCACACCATGCACTTCTCCAAGAATTTGCTGCCTTAAGTCATCTACACCTGGAACACACAGACGACCCTGACAACGTAAAACACCTATTTCCCCCATGGGAGAAAACCTCTATTTTCTGATCCTTGACTAACTATTTCAACTTGACTAGACTGGGATCTCTATCTTGCTTTTCTTTCACCTCAAAAACTAAAGATGATTCTGAACTACTCTGAACCCATAAGTCACCCTTCTCTGAATCAAATAAGCGAACGCCTAGTCTGGCAAGCTGATGGATTTCCTGAGCTAGCTTCTTCTTACTATCCTTAACATGAGCAATACTACCCATAGACAGTCTACTTAGAGCGTCGGCCACAACGTTGACCTTGCTCGAATGATAAAGGACACTCATGTCATAATTTTTCAAGAGCTCTAACCACCTTCTCTGACAAAGATTGAGATCTCTATGAGAAAAGACATACTGAAGGCTCTTATGAATTGTGAACACATCGACATAAACTCAATAGAGATAATGACTCCAATTCTTCAAGGCAAAAACTATGGCTGCTAACTCAAGATCATGAGTAGGATAATTATTCTCATGGGGTTTAAGTTGCCTGGATGCGTAGGCTATGACCTTACCATGCTACATGAGGACACAACCCAAACCTACTCTGGATGCATCACAATACAGTATGAACCCATCTGAACCCTCTGGAAGTGCCAAAACTGGAGCTGAGGTGAGTCGAGTCTTCAACTCTTGAAGACTCTTCTCGCAAGGATCTGGCTACTTAAACTTGACTTTCTTCTGAGTCAATCTGGACATAGGGTATGCAATAGAATAAAATCCCTCAAAAACCATCTATAATAGTCAGCCAAACCTAAGAAACTCCTGATATCTGATGGAGAGACAGCTCTGGGCCAGTTTCTTACTGCTTTGGTCTTTTGAGGATCAACCCTAATGCCATCACCGGAAACAATATGACCAAGGAATGCTGTTGACCTTAGACAAAATTTGTACTTACTGAATTTGGTGAACAACTGATGATCTCTGAGAGTCTAAAGTACAATTCTGAGATGGTCTGCATAATCATGCTCACTACGGGAATAGACCATAATATCATCTATAAAGACTATGACGAACATGTACAAGTACTTCTTGAACACACGGTTCATAAAATCCATGAAAGCTGCTGGGATATTGGTAAGACCAAAGGACATAACTAGGAATTCAAAGTGACCATATCGAGTACAAAAAGTTGTTTTTAAAATGTCAGATTCTCTAACTCTAAGATGATGATAGCCTAATCTAATGTCTATCTTAGAGAAATAGCTGGCACCCTGAAGTTGGTCAAATAAGTCATCGATTCTGGGAAGAGGATACTTGTTCTTGACCGTGACTTTATTGAGATGATGGTAATCAATGCACATTTTGAGGAACCGTCTTTCTTGAGCACAAATAAGATTGGTGCACCTCACGGGGACACACTGGGTCTGATAAATCCCTTATCTAGGAGATCCTTCAACTGATCCTTCAATTCTCTGAGTTCTGTTGGTCCCATTTTGTATGGTGGAATAGATATAGGCTGAGTATCTGGAAGAAGATCAATGCAGAAGTCTATTTCCCTTTCGAGAGGATATCCTAGAAGATCTTTGGGAAAGACATCTAAATATTCATTCATGACTAGGATGAATCAAGACTAGGGGTTTTAGAACTAGTGTCCTTAACTCAAACAAGATGATAGACACATCCTTTAGGTATCATTTTCGTTGCCCGAAGTTAGGAAATAAGCTAACCTCTAAAAGATGAAGTACCACCCCTCCACTCTAGGACAGGTTTATTCAGAAACTAGAACTATACTATTTGATTTCTGCAGTTGACTGTGGCATAGCAGGAATGAAGTCAATCCATGCTGAGAATAACATCAAAATTAGTCATCTCTAATTTGACTAAGTCTACTAAAGTAACTTTCTAAAATATCATAATTGAGAAGTTCCTGTATATCCACCGGGCTATGATAGTTTTACCTACTAAGTAGAGACTGAAATGGGATCTGCTAGAATTTTAGGAATGACTCCGAAATCAACTGCTATGTAGGGAGTAACAAAAGACAAAGAAGCTCCTGGATCTAGCAAAGCGTAAACATACACATGAAAGATCTGTAACATACTAAGAACCATATCAGGAGAATTTTCCTAATCTTTCCAGGACTGGAGAGCATAAAATCAATTTGGGTGTTGCCTACTAGTAGCGCTGGAGGTGGCACTCTGCTGGTTTGGGCAACCGGACTGAGCTGAGAAACGGTTTGGCTGACCCTAAGGACCTGGATGAGGACAGTCTCTAACTCTGTGGCCTGGATTGCCACATCCAAAATAAATACCATTTCCAGCTCGACAAATACCCTGATAGTGCTTGGCACAAGTCTGGCAAAGAGGATAGGTGCGGGTACTACTAACACTTCCCTGAGACTTAGAGCCTAGCGCTCTATCTCTGTTACCGTCTCTGAATCTAGGAGCTGGAGAACTAGTTGAAGAACGACATGGAACTGCTAACTTAGGATGAAACTGAGAACGGTTTTCTCCTTCTGATTTAAGCTGAGCAAAGTTGAAACTACCTGTCTTTGCTCTTTTATTCTACTTCTCCCTCATCTTAATCTTTTGCTCCTCTATCTATTGAGCATGAGTCATAAGCCTAGCTATGTTCATGTAACTATTCAACATCGTGAGCCTGCACTCATTGACTACACTATCATTCACCCCAGAAAAAAACTTACTCATCTTAGCCCTATTATTCACAACCACATGAGGAGAATATCTGGCTAATTGAGTAAACCTAAGAGAATACTCTTTCACTGTCATATTGCCCTACCTAAGGTTGATAAATTCTAACACTTTAGCTTCTTCATCTCTAGAGAAAATAATGTATCTAAGAATACAGTAGCAAACTTCTCTCACTTAATAGCCCTACATCTACAACCCTCTCTAACTTCCACTATTTGTACCAAGTGTGAGCAACATCCTACAACTAATATGTAGCTAGCTCCGCACTCTCACTAGAAGTAACCCCCATGATTCCATAACCTTCTAAATTTGGTCAAGGAATTCCTAAGGGTCCTCATCTGACTTACACCCGAGAAAGGATGAAGGTTTCATTTAGGTAAATTCCCAAATCCTGGCTGTAGCTGAATTAGCCACTAGGTTGGTCGAAATGACAGTTGGTCATTCATTCTGAGCAGCAACTGACTGAGCAAGAGTAGTGAATACAGCTCTGAACTCTGCATGAGAAACATGTTCGCCCAAAGGATCTTCAGGCTGAGGGCCTGGCTGATTTCCATTCTTTATTTTAGGAGGCATGTTCTGTAGAAGAAAGGAAGAAATGAATTAGACTAGACTAAGAGATTTACTGGAGATTATGCTCACTGGCATGAGATGAATACTGAAAGAAAGGAAATTGTTCCTTAAACATCTTATAGCCTCCTGTACATAAATGTGACGTGCAACACACCCATGCACAAGACTCTACTAGAAGCGACTTTCAGACTTCCTAGGACACTATTAAACCTTAGGCTCTGATACCAAGTTTGTAACGCTCTGAATCTGGTACCCAGAACGTTACACAGTGCTCATGACCACAAAGGACTATAAGCTAACCCATGACTGATATCTGTACCTGTACACTGCATGATATACTGTATAAATATGGAAATAAAGGCTTAAAGGCAATAAGGTTCAAAACTGAGATATTATAGCTAATAAAACATAACATCTGGATGGAGTATGAAATAGCCAAAGTAACTGAAATAAATTGTCTGAACATAATAGTCTGAAAAATTGCTAACTAACTGAACTATCTGGATAAGGATTTGATGGGACATGTCCCCTACTAAATCCAACTAATAAATTAATTAATGAGATAATAAAGTAATGGTTATTTCCTCAAAGGATGAGGACTCACTGCTAACTCTGACTGCTGAGACTAGAATGCTACTAATGGTCTGGAGCTCATACTTCTGAAGCTATAGTATAAAACACCATAGCGCAAATGCGTTAGTACATTTGAATGTACTGGTATGCATGTGAGGTAGGATGAATGTAAAGAGTTTACATGTATGAACTATACTAACTGGCTAGATAACATGAACGTGAGAATACATGAATGACTACATAATAACTTTAACTGAGTTTGTGATAACATGATTACTGAGTCTGAGTACTGATAATAGAAGATACTGATATCTATATGAATGAAATAACTGATACTAAGCGACTGTGTCTGACATTCTAAGTTCTGATGGAACTAGCTAAGTTCTATACTATTCTGAGTTGACTGTATCTGACAGTCCTAAATCCTATAAAACTATCTAAGTTCTATTATAGAGACTGAATGATTGTATCTGAAAGTTTCTATTCTGTGCTGAAACTATGGGAAGTAGTCATCTAACCTACATGCCCCTAATATGCTATTATGGCTGAGTTGGGGTCTAATCTGTAACCCCAATTGGAAGGGTTTCAATACCGTGCCACTGGTAAGGACAATTTATGAGTAACCCTCATATAACAGGTGATTCTAGTGAAAACAGTATAAACCCTCATATAACAGGTTAATCCACCTCATCTACCCTCATATAACAGGCTATGATGTCTTAACCTACGCTGGCTATGTAGTTCTAGAACACAAGGATTGCTTCTAAGAATCACCCCCTCATATAACATGTGGGCTCCCATCCTTGGGTTCACTCGGTGCTAATTTCTACTCCCATTTGGATAGACACTAAACATGATTAACTGAACTGACTGGATTGAGTTTACTGATTTCTACTGACTGATGGAATACTACTGAGATTTTTGAATTTCTGAGGTTTCTTAGATTTTTGAGTTTACTGAGTTTTCTTGAGTCACATGACTGTCTGAATTTCTATAAACATGGCTTGACTGAGAGTATCTTGAAAACATGACACTGGCTCTAGGCACACAGCTAATTATCAGGTACAAGTACCCCCAAGACTCAATAGCATAAAACTGACAAAGCATAACTTTCTTGAATACATGACCAATATTACAATCCATAGTACAATGTCGTAGAATTCATGAAGTACAAGTTCTAAAGCACAACAATGGCCATACTATCCATAACTCATTGACTAAGACATTTCATCAAACACTTGACATGTATAAACTTGTACGTAAATGGGGATTTCATATTATTATACTAATATGACACTTTTCCTTCACATAGGCATTTAATCGAGCACATGGGGAGTATTCTTTGGTTATAAAATCATCAACACATCTAATAATCATGGACACATCAATCAACGTGTAAATTTAAGGGTTTATCGTAATTACTATGCAAATCACCACATCCTAGGGTCAATCATTGGAATATGTAATTTCAAACATGAATCAAACCCCCACAACATCATGAAGATGAATTTCAATTCAATTTAAATCATGAACATTCATAAATACACAAATCTTGGATTATGAAAAGAGATTCCTGAGCTTCATGGGTGAAAGGGACCCATGAATCAACACATGACATACCTGGGTGGATGATTTCTGGAAGATTGATGGAGGAAAACTTGAATCCTTGACATGAAATTATACACCTAGGGTTTCTTGTTCTTGGGGATTGATCTTTGAGAGGAAACCCTAATTTGATGTTGTGAATAAATAATAAACTTATGAGCCTTGGCCTGATATAATTAGGGGTTAAAATGGGTGGAAAAAGACCCAAATACCCTTTTAAAATGACTTTTAAAAAACTGAATAAACTATGCGCCGGTGATTGCGAAGGTCCATCGCTGTGTCGATGGTACGTCGGTCCTGACCAATGCATCTGGGCAGAATTGGGGTTCACTGTGTCTGCTGTGATGGCTTGGGCGATGATCCGTCGCTATCTTGATGGTCCGTCGTCCTGAGCCGTTGTCCTTAGGAAGAATGTGGTCTCATTGCCTCTGCTGTGATAGTTTGGGCGACGGTCCATCGGCCCTCATCGTTGCACCTGGGCAGTTTTAATTGCTTTCTGTAAAACGTCTATAACTTTCTACACCGATACTGGATTTGGACGAAATTGGTCTCGTTGGAAAGATAATTTAATTTACCACATGACAAAAAGAAAAAATCTTAAAAATTTCACGCATATAAAAGTGGATTCATCTTTCAAAGTAAGTTTCTAACATAGATGATTTCAAGCTAGGTAGAAGTACAGGGTATTATAATTTCTCCCCTTTGAGAACATTCATCCTAGAATGAGACTGAGTGAGAGGGGATAAGATAAACTGACGTACATACTGAACATGAATAACTGTAACATGATCTCATGACTGACATGATTGATAACTGAATATATCATATCGAACATGCATATCTGATGCATGTATAACTGATTCATGAATTCATGACTGAGTGTTCTGATGAACCAAGGATCTCACAATGAGAATGCATGTCTGATACATGATTATATAACTGAACTGATACATGAATGTATGACTTAATATGAAATGGCATTTAATACCAAGTTCGTGATGGAATTCTTAGCATGAAATTGAATAAGCTTAAGGAGAATTGTTACCTTGAGCTAGATCTGAGTTTGCAGAGAAGAGTTAAGGATACTTGGTCTGCATGTCTGCTTCTTCTTCCCAAGTATCTCCCTCAACAGACTGATTCCTCCAAAGAACTTTGACTAGAGGGACTTCTTTGTTCCTCAGTCTACGAGTCTGGTAGGCAAGAATTTCAAATATAATCTCTTCATAAAAGAGGTTGTTCTGAACATCTATGCTCTGAATAAGGACTACAACGGCTGGGTTACCTATGCACTTCTTGATCAAAGAGACATGAAAGACTGGATGAACTAAGGATAGATCTGAAGCTAATTTGAGCTCATAAGTTACCTTGCCTAAACGACTGAGAATTTTGATGGTACCGATATATCAGGGACTGAGCTTTCCCTTCTTACAGGATCTCTTCACTCCCTTAATGGGAGAGATCTTTAGATAGACATAATTACTAATATCAAACTCGAGATCCTTTCTGCGCACATCTGCATAAGACTTCTGTCAAAATTGAGCAGCCCAGAGTCTTTCTCTGATCAACTGGACTTTCTCTGAGGCATCGAATGCTAAGTTAGGCCCTACGACTGAGGCCTCTCTAACTTTGATCTAACCAATTAGAGATCTGCATCTCCTACCATTGAGAGCTTTGAATGAGTCCATCCGAATACTGGAATGATAGTTGTTGTTGTATGCAAACTCAATCAAAGGCAAGTGGTCATCCCAACGACCCTTGAAATCAATTTCACACTCCCACATATCTTCTAATGCCTGAATGGTCCTTTCTGGTTTATCAACTATCTGAGGATGAAAGGCTGTACTGAGATAAACTTGGGTACCAAGACCCTTTTAGAATGCTTTCCAGAAATGAGAGGTGAACTGGGTACCTCTGTCTGATATAATGGATAACGGAACACATGCAATCTGACTAACTCTCTTATGTAGAGTTTGGCGTAATCCTTGGCTGAATAAGAGGTATGAACTAGAAGGACATGAACTGATTTCGTCATTCTATCTATAATGAACCAAATTGAATCATGCTAGTGATGAGTACGAGGAAAACCCATCACGAAGTCCATGTTCACTTCTTCCCACTTCCAAGTAGGAATACTAAACTCCTGCATAGACCCACTAGGTTTCTGATGCTCTATCTTAACCTGTTGACATGTAGAGCACTTAGCTACAAAATCTGCAACATCTCTCTTCATCCCACTCAACCAATAGATTTCCCATAAATTATGGTACATCTTCGTGGCCCCTGGATAAATTGAGTAGCGCACACTATGCGCTTCTCCAAGAATTCACTGCCTTAAGTCATCTACACCTGGAACACACAGAAGACCCTGACAACGTAAAACACCATCTCCCCCTTGGGAGAAAACCTCTTTTTTTCTAATCCTTGACTAATTTTTTCAACTTGAATAGACTGGGATCTCTATCTTTCTTTTCTTTCACCTTAAAAACTAAAGATGATTCTGAACTACTCTGAACCCATAAGTCACCCTCCTCTGAATTGACTAAGCGAACGCCTAGTCTGAGAAGCTGATGGATTTCCTGAGCTGGCTTCTACTTACTGTCCTCAACATGATCAATACTACCCATAGACATTCTACTGAGAGAGTTGGTCACAACGTTGGCCTTGCTCGGATGATAAAGGACACTCATGTCATAATCTTTCAAGAGCTCTAACCACCTTCTCTAATGAAAATTGAGATATTTATGAGAAAAGACATACTGAAGGCTCTTATGTTCTGTGAACACATGTACATGAACTCCGTAGAGATAATGCCTCCAAATCTTCAAGGAAAAAACTATGGTTGCTAACTTAAGATCATAAGTAGGATAGTTCTTGTCATAGGGATTAAGTTGCCTGGATGCGTAGGCTATGAACTTACCATGTTTCATGAGGACACAACCCAAACCTACTATGGATGTATCACAATACACTATGAACCCATCTGAACCCTCTGGAAGAGCCAAAAACTGGAGCTGAGGTGATTCAAGTCTTCAACTATTGAAAACTCTTCTCGCAAGCTCGAAGGTCCGTCAGCCTGAGCCATCATCCTTAGGCAGAATGTGGTCTTACTACCTCCGCTGCGATGGTTTGGGCAATGGTCCATCAGTAGCTCGATGGTCCGTCGGCCCTCATCGTCGTACCTGGGTAGTTTTGACTGCTTTCTGTAAAATAGCCATAACTTTCTACACCGATACCGGATTTGGACAAAATTGATATTGTTGGAAAGCTACTTCAATTTTCCACTTGACAAAAAGTGAAAATCTTAAAAATTCCATGTATATAAAAGTGTATTCATCTTTCAAAGTAAGATTCTAACATACTTGGGATGATTTCAAACTAGGTAAAAGTGTGGGGTATTGTACTGCCTGACCATCTATCTGTAGATGAAAATCTGAACTGAGATGAACATGGGTACCAAGACCCTTCTGAAAGTCTTTCCAAAACTGGGAGGTAAATTGAGTACCCCTATCTGATATGATGGATAAAGGAACTCCATGTAATCTAAACAACTCTTTGATGTATAGCTTAGCATAATCTTCAACTGTGTAGAACGTGTGAACTGGAAAGAAGTGGGCTGATTTGGTCAATCTATCTACGATAACACATATCAAATTATATTGT
The DNA here is from genome assembly GCF_002878395.1 of Capsicum annuum. NCBI lineage: Eukaryota > Viridiplantae > Streptophyta > Magnoliopsida > Solanales > Solanaceae > Capsicum > Capsicum annuum. The sequence goes on from NC_061119.1 coordinate 103,757,098, forward strand.
CGATGCGAATGGGGTAATCCAGTCATAAAGTCTATATTCACCTCTTCCCACTTCTAAGTGGGAATACCAAATTATTGTAATATGCCACCAGGTCTCTGGTGCTCTACCTTAACCTGTTGGCAAGTTGCATACTTGGCTACAAATCCTTTTATATATTTCATCATACCACTCCACCAATATACTTTTCATAGATCACGAGATATCTTGGTGGATCCTGGATAAATGAAGTAATGCGCACCATGCGATTCTGCCATAATCCGCTGTCGTAAATCATCAACACATGGCACACACAATCTACTTTGGTATCTCAACACACCATCTCCCACTTGGGAGAAAAACCTTGACTTTTTGGTCTTTAACTGACCCATTCAGATTGTCCAAACTAGGATCTTTATCCTGCTTCTCTTTCACTTCAGACACTAGATAAGATTCTGAACTACTCTGAACCCAAATATTTTCTTCAGCTGAGTCTACCAACCTCACACCTAATCTAGCTTACTGGTGAAATTCTCAAACTAATTCTCTCTTATCATTCTCCACATGAGCAACACTGCCTATCGACTATCTACTAAGGGCGTCTGCCACTACATTGGCCTTGCCCGAATGATACAACACACTTATATCATAATCCTTCAACAATTCTTACCACTTTCTTTGATAAAGATTTAACTTTGTCTGAGTAAATATATACTGCAAACTTTTATGGTCCATAAACACATCAATATGCACCCCATAAAGATAGTGCCTCTAGATTTTCAATGCAAACACAACAACAGCTAGCTCAAGGTCATGAGTAGGGTAGTTCTTTTTGTGAGGCTTAAGCTATCTAGAGACATAGGCTATAACCTTACCTCTCTGCATCAAAACACAACTCAGACCAATCCCAGAGGTATCATAATAGACAACGAACCCATCTATACCATCAGGTAGTGCTAAAACTAAGGCTGAAGTGAGCCGAGTCTTCAACTCAAGAAAACTCTTCTAATAGGAATTTGACCACTGAAACTTAACTTTCTTCTGAGTCAATCTAGACATAGGGGATACAATAGAAGAAAAACCCTCAACAAAGCATCTATAATAGCTAGATAAATCAAAGAAACTTCTAATTCCTGACAGAGAAATAGGTCTAGGCCAGTTTCTAACTACTTCTGTCTTTTAGGGATCAACTTTAATACCATTATTGGAAATAATATGATCGAGTAAAGCTATTGATCTTAGCCAAAATTCACATTTGCTAAATTTGGAAAACAACTGGTGATCCCTAAGAGTTTGCAACACAATTCTAAAATGGTCTGGATGGTCGTCCTCACTACGAGAATAGACAAGAATATCATCTATAAAGACTATGACAAACATGTCCAAATACTATTTGAACACTCTGTTTATTAAGTCTATGAAGGATGCTGGGGCATTGGTAAGTCCAGATGACATGACTAGAAACTCAAAATGACCATAGCGGGCTCTAAAAGTTGTCTTTGGAATATCACATTCCCTTACTCTAAGCTGATAATAGCCGGATCTAAGGTTTATCTTTGAGAAGTAAGTTGCACCTTAGAGTTGGTCTAATAAGTCATCAATCCTAGGGAAGAGGATATTTGTTTTTGATTGTGACTTTATTCAGCTAACAATAGTCAATGCACATTCGCAAAGAACCATCTTTCTTTTGCATGAATAGGATGGGAGTGCCCCATAGAGAGACACTAGCCTTATGAAACCTTTATCTAAAATATCTTTAAGCTTCTCTTTCAACTCTTTAAGTTCATATAGAGCCATATGATATTGGAGGAATAGAGATGCGTTGTGTATCTAGAAGAAGGTCAATACCAAATTCTATTTCCCTATCAGGAGGTACCCCCAACAAATCTTCGAGAAAAATATATGGAAACTCATTGACTAATACTGACTGAGTGAACTGTTCGAGTCTCAAACTTAGTGTCTTTGACTCGAACTAAATGATAGATACACCCTTTTGAGATCAACTTTCTGGCTTTAAGATTGGATATGAAATGAATTTTGAGAGACATTGAATTACCTTCTCACTCAAAGACTAACTTATCTGGAAACTGAAACTTCACCACTCGGGTGCGGCAATCTATAGATTCATAACAAGAATGGAGCCAATCCATGCCAAGAATAAGGTCAAATTTGATCATATCTAACTCTATTATGTTTGCTGACATGGTTTTATGAAGGACAATGATAAGGAACTTTCTATAGATCTGTTTGGTAAAAACTGACTCACCCACTGAGGTAGAAACCAAGAAGGTCTTAGGATCTTTTCAGGACCTAATTCAAAATTTACTGCAACTAATGGGGTCACATAAGAGAAATTCAACCTAAGGTCTACCAATATATAAACATCAAGATGAAAGACACAAACCATACTAGTAATAACATATGGTTAATCCTTCTGCTCCTGACAGGATGGTAAAACATAAAACTGATTCTAGCACTCACCGCTACCGATACTGGATGATGCGCTCTGAGGAGGGACTAGGCAACCTAGAGGGGCTGGTGCGCTAGTAGCATGAGTCTGGGGATGAGCGTCCCTATTTTCCTGCTTAGCATGCAGAGACTCTTTGATTCCATGACCAAACTTACCACAATTATAACAACCTTTCTACCCTAACAAACACTCACCAAGATAATTCTTACCACACTTAGCACAAGGAGGATAACTGGATTTTCCACTCACACTATTTTGAGATCTGGACATAAAAGTCTTACCCCCTGCTCCTGTCTAGCTGTAGGAGCGGGAGCACTGGCTGAATATGGCACTGGCATAGATGAATGATTTTGAAACTGCGAACGATCCATACTTTGTCTGGCCATACTTAAACTGCTTGGTTTTAGCCTTCTTATTTCCCCTCTCTCTTCTTTTTAACTTTTCTACCTTAATCTGTTGATCATGAATTATCAAACTAGTAAGATACATGTCCCCAATAAGCATGACATTTCTACACTGTTTGACTATTAAACCAGATACTCTAGTAACAAACTTACTCATACTCGCCCTAGGGCCAGTCATCATGTCAGGGGCATACTTAGACAACTGGTTTAACTTAAGGCAGTACTCTTTCACTGTAATCGAGTCCTACCTCAGTTTCACAAAATCCTTTACATTAGCTTATCTTATTTCATACGGAAAGAACCTGTCTAGAAACGTATCCTAAAACATCTTCCAACTCATAGGAGCTGCATTCTCACCTCTACCATTCTTTTATATGACCACCAAATCATATGCCACATCTTTCAATCTATAGGATGCTAACTCTATATTTTCCTCCTAAAAAACATGCATAATCTGGGTAATCTTCTTTACCTCATCCAAATAAAGTTGTGGGTCCTCACCTGCTTTTAACCCAAAGAACTCTGGCGGGTTCATTCTCATGAAGTCATGAATTTTGGCTGTTGCTAAATCCCCATTCTGCTGAAGTGGGACTGCCACCTGATAGTTTCCCTAAACATTAGTAGTCATATCTTAGGCAAACACCTGAAAGGCAACCCAAAATTCAGCATGTGATACATTCTCATTTAGAGGGTCAGCAGGCTGGGGTAGCTGGTTATTATTTCTGTGGGCGTTAATTCAACGAGGAGGCATATTCAAATGTCATATAAGAGCACGGTTTAAAACAGATAGAGATACTTTGAGAATAATAGATCATGATAGAAAAATATGATTTTCTACAAATATCCCGTAGCCTCTTGCTTATAAACGTGGTGTGCTTCACACCTATGATCAAGACTCTACGTAACATGGTTTGTATGGCTCCCTAGGAATCTCATAACCTTAGGCTCTGATACTAAGTTTGTAACGCCTCAAAAATAGGCCCTGAGATGTCACATAGAGCTTAAGACTACGAGTAGCCTTAAGCTAACCCTGTTAGCCATCTACTAAATCTGAAGCTCATGATATGGAAGTATAGATATATAATCAAAGCTAAAATGCGAGATTTTGCATGAGCTACAATGAAACTGTCTGAATATAATATCTAAAAAATACTAAACTTAAGAGTCTGATCAATCAATACTGAAAATCTAAATTATATCTAGCAGTATGACAAATCTCTACTACTAATGCTACAAAGTCATTGGGACAAACCCCTAACTGACTTGAACTATCTAAAAATACTGAATTATTTATACTAACAGGCTGAAAAACACTGAATGACTAAGTCCCCGAACTATGAGGACTCATGAACTGTCAAGATATAGATGGAAATGCTCGAAATCACTCACGCTGCTGAAACTGAGCACCTGAACCTACATTATGAGATAATGTAGCACATAGATGTATATATAGATAAGTACTTCTGTATTGTACTGAGTATATAGGGATGAATACATAAGTAAATCAATATCTCAATATTATTAAAAATTTGTAAAAGAATGCTTGCTAAATATAGATGACTCACACAAGCTGGAATATCTAAAAAACTGAAAATCATAATCATGAATAGAAAAACATATTGAATAGATCTAGTGAGTCATAACATCTAGTTTCTAAAAGTTGTACTTGTACTCTATCTTTAAAAAACTGAAAGTTGTTCTGTTATGATTATTCTATAGTCTTTTCTATTAGGGAGGTTCTTCTAACCGACATACACTATGTGAGCTATCATAGTGTCCAACGTCTAGTTCCCTTATGGGAAAACCTCATGTTGGGGAGAGGTGTCATACTCTTGCCAAGGAGTATAATCTAATCTAATTGATTACATCTATAACTGTCATTCATATAGAAATGAGAATAATCTGATAATCTGAACCTACGCTGGCTCGTAATTCTAGGGCATGTAAACATACCCAACTCGGTGTTAAATACTACCCCTTTAATTTGTATGCTCATTCTGTAGGAAATCCACTGTTAAAACTAATATTAATTTACTTAATTAGTGAAATAACCATCATCATACCAATAGTATGGATCAACATTACTATCCATATATAAATATTCATGAATAGAGTGATCATCTTAAACAATATAGTCAATGATTTTACCAAGAATTTTTTCTTGTAAATTTCTTTTTAATTTGATTACCATAAGAATGGTGATTAATGTTTTTTATCTAAAAAAATAGTAAAATAACTCATTAGGCGGTATAAAGAACAAATTTCTTTATCAAAACCTCATAACTTTTATATAGAAAAACCTATGTTTCTTTCAGCATATAAGCTCTGTGTAGAGTGTCAATTAGTTCTTGTTTTATTCTGTTAATTTTAGAAATATTTGTAGTATTTTTCAAATGATAGATTTTCCAAAGATGGTTTTCTATTTTTGTTATATCTCTATTATTTTTTTAGTAGACCTATGCTGGGTCAAGGGTTGAGCAACACCCCTAAGCTTTTTATTCCAACAAGAAAGAGAGTATAAGGAAGGGGACTAGGCCAAGACCTCCCATAAAAAGATAACATAATGATAGAAATTAAGCTAACTAACATAAGACCTAGTAGATTAATTCCATGAAAATAAGACAACCTAATGACTAGGCTACACAATCTATGGTTTTGTTCATTAAAAAAGAGCTCTTCTATTATGATATAGTAATCAACACCATATCCCAACAGAAGAGACATACAATATGCCAAAAAAAGGAAACTCTATATAGCTGATAAAGCTTAGCACCCCTCATGATGTCAAAAATTCCTGCTTTGTGAGAGGACCTTTTTGCTATTGGCTGATGAACTGGGTCCTGCTTTAGAGAGAGGACCTTTTTGCTAAAAAACTTTTTTGGCTGAAACCTATTGGTTTTCTTTGTTCTTCTCCCTATTAACAGAAGGACCAAAGGCTTTTATAAGTTCTTGATATACCACTTCCTCTTCTTCTTCTTCTTCAATCGATTGGTTTTCATAACCTACTTCATCTTCTGAGTGAATGACCCTATAATCATCTTCCTCAAGAGGTGAAGTAGCTTTATTCTCTGTACACAAATCCTTTGAACTAGAAGGCTTTTTATCTTTCCTTGGAAGGGGGGAAAATGATCATCTAGTTGTTCAACAACAAGATCAAACCTCTTTTGACCTTTATACTATTTATCTCTCTTCCTAGCCCTATCCTTCCTTTTTAACTCCTCCTTCTCCATTTTATTTTGCTTTCGTGCTATAACCTCATTCTTTTTTCTACTTAAATGGTCAGTAGAAGCACTGACCAAATCAGCAAGTGCAACTGAATTATTTTTAGTCTCACAATCCATAGGATCACTACCAACAACCACATCATCAAGAAGTTAGTGTTTGTCCTCTCTATTTCTTTCCTTTAAACCCTCAAAACACCCCACAACCCCTTCTACACCATCTTTACATTTAATATTAATACACACAGGTGCAATAGGGGAGTTGGGAGAAGATTGTAACACCTTTTTTCACCAGAAGCAACACCAGCAGAAATAAAGGGAACAGAAGCATTTAAATCCATACCTGAGGTGCTTTGAGGTTTAAGCATATCAAATTGATTCTTAGAGAATTTTGGAGTATCTTGAGAAGCTCTTGGTTTGTACATTTTTTCCTGGTTTTGTTGTTGCATTTATTGTTAAACACTGGTCTTTTTTCTTCTTCTTTTTTGCTTTTTCCATTGTTCTTGATCTTGTTTCAAGCTGGTGGTATCTTCCTGTAACATGTCTAATCCTCTGCTTGTGTCCACCTAGTCATGATTTGAAGCTTTCTTGGTAGTTTTATGACTTGTATCCAGAATTGTGTATTGTTGTGGAGGGTTTTCTTCCTCCATTACATGCTGATTTTGGGTGTTTTCCATGTGTTTATGTTTCTGATTTTCACTCTTTTCAGCCATATCTTTTTGTTCTTTTCTCCTCTTAAGCTCATCATTCTATCTCTTGATAGTGCAAGTTAAGTTACTCTGACCCTGATGCTTACAATATGTGCAAAATTCTGGTACTCTTTTATACTGGACTTGTTCACACTTGCCTTCACCATTTTCATCCTCATCAAAACCAAACCACACATGTTGTGGTCTAGGCTTAGTCAAATCAACTTGGATCTTTACTTTAGCCATACTTCTTCTTGTCTTTTTATAAATAGCTAAGTCTAAAAACAAAGCTTTACCTATTGGAGACAACAAAGGGGCTATTACTTCCATGCAGTAACAGTGCCAAGGTAACTCTGGCAAGATTTCCCAGACCGAAACCAAGGGAGTTTCTTCATCGGGTTTAAATATTGGGGTCCAAATTTGGAACCTCATCAGATGTCCCCCTATATAAATAGTTGTATGATCGTACTCATTATTATGGTCAATGTATAAGTGCCTTGAGTTAAAATGAGTAAGCTTCACACTACCCTTAAGCTCTGTTTACAACAAAAACTCTTTCCTTATTACCTTCATTTTCGGTATGGTATTTGTAAATTTACCAATGAGAGTAAATTTACACTTTTCAGCTAGCTTCACCAGAAAGTCATTCCTTTTAAATAATACAGTTGGAAATCCTTGTTTTGAGGTAATTTTGGGTGGGTTAATGTCAATATGGACTAATTTCAGTACTTCTTGAGCTCTCATTTTGGTAGTCATTGAATGAGCAACTGTTGGTTTTGGAGATAGAGGTATTTTGAGATTTTTTGGTCAAATAAAAGTCGTGTTGGGGTTTTCTTGTGATAGTTTTGGGTCATTCTCTTTTGGTTCATTTGGTTCATATGTAGCAGGGATTGGACAAGATGCGGGGATTTTTCGGGATACAAAGTTATAAGAAATTTGAATTGGTTTGGAGTTTAGGATATATGGTTTATTTTTGGAAGAATAATTGTCTTATGAGTATTTTGCATGATTAGTTTTAGGGTTAGTTGCAGGTTTTTTGGACAGGTTACATGGTAGGATATTAGCAATAGTATTCTCACACACAACTTCACCTTGCATATCATCATTTCCACTAAAGAACACACCTTGTAACTCACCATTGTGGGACTATTTTTTGGGGTTATGAACACACTTTTAGAACTGATTTAAGGGTTGTATAGCATCAACAGTACACAACACTTCCGTATCAACCTCAAAACTATGAACAACATCAGAATCACCATTCACAAAACCAAGTTCATCTCCATCAATACCATCAACAACATCATTTGCAGCACCACTAAGAGTTTTAAAAGAAGAAAACTTACCATTAGGATCTCCAATAGACTGCACTGTAATACCATCCATATTAACACCATTTAATTCATCGGAATGCAAATTGGTTGACTTCTGTGGGGAATCAGCCATGGTATTCAGGTATTCAGAGGGGAAACACTCTTTGAAGTATATTGTACCAAATTCCTTAAACAATTTTGGTTTTCCCCAATCGAAATAGTGCCGCCAAAAAGTTAAGAATTTGGAACCCTAATTTTAAAATTGGATTGATTCTGGGTGGAATCAATTGGGGATTTTTACAAATTAGGATTTCTGGGGTAATTTTCCATCAAATTATGTTGATAATTTTGGATTTGACGATCAGCCATGGCGGCGCTACCATCGTTGAAAATCATCATTAGTGGCGCTGCTTTAGAACTGAAACTGGGGGAATTTTGCTCACTGGAATTTAGGGTTTTTTTATGGGTTGTGTTCTCCTTGGAGAGGCGCATCTTCTTGGGTTGTTGATTTCTAGTTTGTTTCTTAGACGCAGCGGTGCCACCATCGCCAAAATTTACTTCAGGCGATGCCTCCTTCAAACTCAAATTAGGGTCAATTGGAGCAGTAACTTTTGGGGATTTTTGGTGGGGTCTACTCACGGTGGAGTGGCCCTTCACCTAGCATTGGTCCGACGCCATCAATCTCGATGGAGCTCCACCGCCGGTGACCACACCCTTTACTATTTTTGAGATTTTGCAGAGAATTTGCACATGAAAATCATTTTCATGATTAAATCTATGACCCCTCTTAAGTGATTCAGCATCAGATTCCTCTTCATCCAAAATTTGCTCCAAATTTTTACACTATTCATCTGTCAAATGAGTTAATACCTCTCTAAGTTTTTGCACTTTTTGAGCACTTGTGAAATAATTTATGATGGATTTATTTTGTTGTTTATGCACATCAATTGTGTGCACATATTGTGACTTATCCAGTGGACGGAGATGCTCCACCGGCAGCTGTGAAGCCATTACAGTGGAAGAATGTAAAGAAAATTCTAGAGAGATGGGAGAGATGAAATGGTTGAAAATCTGTTTTAGGTATTATAGTATTTTTCAAATGATAGGTTTTCCAAAGATGATTTTCTATTTTTGTTATATCTCTATTATTTTTTTTAGAAATATTTGTAGTATTTTTCAAACGATAGATTTTCCAAAGATGGTTTTCTATTTTTGTTATATCTCTGCTATTTTTTTAGAGTTTCTATAAGTGCTTTGGATTCTCAAAACCTTCTTCTAATTTTCTTTAATTGTGATTGTACTATTCTCATGATGATAAGTATAGAAAATCCATGATTTAATACTCCTTATAGGTACTTAGCAACATATAGTATGTATGAGTGTGTAAAGTAGATATGAAAATAAATTTTTTCTTATGTTAATACGTTCATGAGCGAAAGAGTTTATGTTTATACCTTTTGACTTTATTTTTATGCTGGCTGTATCAACATCGCAGTGTATCTCCATCCGGTTATGAAAAACTATTTAGCCTAACATGAGGCTATTGTTTCATTTATTCTCCGCTAAGGCTGACGATCGCAACTTTCATTTATCACCAACTTATGAGATTGACAAAGGCTATAGAAATAAACTTTTTATTTCATGAATATATTACAATATAGGAAAAATCTTTAGTCAGATCTTCCTTACACTCATATACAAATTTGTTACTTTTTCCTGACGGGAGAAGTGTTTCTTAGTCGCTCATATTGAAGACACTCAGCAGTTTTTTAAGAAAGAAAGATTCAAAAAAAATGTAGTGTCTTTCTATGAATTTCTATCTCTCCTTTTACAGATACAAGGAGGAGTAGAATTATAATTTTTATTTTTTTTAGGGTCATCCCTTCAAAAATCTTTATTTCTTTTCTAGCCCCTTATCAGGATAAGAGATAAGATTCTTTTTTTTTTCTGATTGGCAGCTTTTACATCATGGGGTTTAATCTTCTTTATCATTTTTCGTTTGGTACCGACAATTATGTTGACGTGAGTGCTTTTGCTTTACGTCTTTTGTGCCATTGTTGGATTTTTTTTACAACTATAAATCACATCTCTTCAGAAATTGATGAGCTATCATCGTCATTTCTTTCTGAAGAGCTATCATCGTCATTTCTTTTGATGTGTCCTATTCTAAGAATCTGCACGCCATAGTCCATGTTTCTAGAGTGGTTGCAAATTGGTGTGTTTCAAACTCAGTTATTTTGTCCCTTAAGACTACTGATTTTGACTTTCCTTTGGTCATTAGGACCCAGTATGTATCTCTATTGAGGACTTTGTGATTTTCTTCATATTTATTTTTAAGGATGTGGTATACTACCTTCATCCCTAAAGCCCTTCTAGTTTGGATCCATTTTTATTAAAAAAAAGAACCTTTTTATCAACTCCAGTTGCATTGATGTTAAAGTTTCTTCATTTTTCTGTTGTTAAATAATTAATTATGAAAAAATGTAGTTTATCATCTTGAGATTTCATTGCTATATTGTAGAATCTGCAATAAACTGCTACATCCTTGGCATAATTTCTAATTGAACTAGTCAATTGTATTGGTAGTCCTTCTAATTCAGATAGATCTGGTTTAGAATAAACACGATCTAAGTAACCGAATTCAAATAACTTGGCGGTGAAACTAGCTGATCCTCCTGGAAAGATGGAAATCCTTGGATATAGACTTTTTGTCTCAATGACTCCGAAAGTTTCTCTACAGACTTCTGGTAGATTATAGATTTATTTTGTGAATGTCAGATACTCTTCTTCTTTAGGATGAATTTTTCCTACCTGAAAAGAAGCAAACTATTTTCCTGAATAAAAGTTAGTTCTTTTTTTTGATTTATCAGAAGTTTTTTCTGTTTTCACCGATTTCACTACTTTAGAGAATTTTCTCTGTGCTCGGCTTTTGGCTTTGTCCGAAGACTCTTCTATCGGTATATCCGAGCTTACCATTGAGATATTTTTGGGTTTAGGTGCTAGTAGGACATCTCCTGCTACTTTGTTAAGGAATTTTCCTTGTGCTTGACTTTTGTATTTGTTCGAAGACTCCGCTATCAGCATATCTGGGCTTATCGTTGAGATGTTTTTGGCACTAGGTGCTAGTGAGATATCTCCTGCCACTTTGTTAGGGAATTATAATCCCTTGGATCTAGTTTCCAGATGTTCACAAAGAAGTTGGAATTCTATCATATTTTCAGCTTGATCAGTGTTAAGCCAACTTAATTCAAATTATAATTTCTTTGCCTTTTCAGAAAAGGATACAAGTTCATCTCTGATGCTAAACAACATGTTGCTTTTTTCATTATGGCGTCATCAATGATATTCATTTTTTGTCATATTCTGTTGATCAACACCTGAGTTCTATTGTCCATATTAGATGTTTCTTGAAAGAAAATCTACAAAAAACATTGTGAGATCCTTTAATATTCTCAATTTTGAAAGTATAAAATGACTATAATACTTTCTATCTGTGTAACCTTCTGTATTATGGTTCTGAAGGTAGTTTATTAAATAGCAATCCCGATATTGTATATTATCTATTTTAATAATAAATGGTTTTGGTAATAAAAATGTGAAAAACTTTTGTATTCATTTTATTACCGCTAATAATTCTTTTTCATTTGTGGAGTAATTAACTTTGGCTTCGTTAAATGTTCCACTGGTGTATCTATAGATTTCATTTAAATCTGTTTGTAATAATGCTCCCCAATGATAATTGGAGGCATCTGTTCGTAGGACTAAGTTTTCTTCTGGTTCTGAAAGTCTAAACCTTGGTAGCTTAGCACATTTTTCTTTTAATTTTTGAACAAAAAGAATATGTTCATTAGTCCATCCAAGTCGATTTGACTTTCGAATGAGTTTTTGCAAAGGATTTTTCTTTTTTGCAAGATCTGCGATAAATTCACCTGCATAATTCAAACAACCAAGTAACTTTCGTATTTTTTGTTTCGTTGTTAGTTTGTCAGGAAATTGAGTTATTTTCTTAGCAATATGAGTTTGTGATTCTATTTCATTTTTTGAAATTATCATTCCTAAGACCTCTATTTCAATTTTGCTTGTTTCAACTTTCTTTTGGCTTAAAACAATTTTATTTTTAACACAAATATTTTAAAATTCTTTCAAATGTGATAAGTGTTCTTGGTAGTTTTCTAAACATACCAAAATATCATCTATGTAAACAATTAGGAAATTTTTCTCAGAAAATATTCTATTCATTTTTCGTTGAAAAATTTATGGTGCATTTTTTAACCCAAATGACATTACTAATCATTAATAATGTTCATTAGGAATGCTAAATGCTGTTAGAGGGACTGATTTCTCTAAAAGTTTAATAAACCACTTTTACAATCAAATTTTGAAAAGTAGGTTTTTCCTTTAGCAAGGTTAATTAAATGATTTTTATTTGGGATAAAATATCCATAAAAATATAATTTTTATTTCTTTATTGTTTATAACTATTTGAGCTTTTTCTCCTTTTTGTTCAGCATGGTTTCTTACCATAAATGCAGGACTGTTGTGTGGACTCCTGCTTCCTCTTATTAAATTGGGGTTAAGGAGTTCTTGTATCTGAATTTTAAATTTAGTTTTATCTTCCTAATTATAAAACATGGGTTTAACTCTTATGATGATACTAGGATCTTTAAGAATTAAGATTGTTTTTTCATGATTATTATTCCATTTTTCTAATGGATTTTCTCCATAAGAGGCTTGTAAATCTTGTTTTATTTTCTCGAAATTGAGACATTTACAAGAGTAGTTTTTAAGGTTATCTAAAAATTCCTTTTTAAAAATTCCCTTTTCTTTTTTTAAAATATAAGGATTATGTTTTCATGGATTTTTATAAAGTGGTTACATGGGGTTTTAAAACTCACCATGTATATTGTTTGGTAATAATTTTGATACTGCTGGATAAAGTCAATTCCTAGTAACAAATCAGTTTCAAGTTTATCATATGCAAAAACATGTTTTATAGAAATAATTTTATATCCTAAAATTATTTCTACATTTCTTTTCATGCGTTAATTTGTCCCTGTCACCTATAATACCAATAACAGAGGTATTAACATTATTAAATCTCAATTTTTTGTTAAAAAAGATTTTCCTAAACTGACTTTGGAACCGTTATCTATTTGACAACGTGAAGTCAGTTTTGTTTTGTAGGTTATAAATTCTACAAATACTGATACTCTAAAGGAGGTTTCTTTAGGCATTAAATTTTAGGAATAAAATAAGTTTCATTTCCTAAGGTTATTTGGATTCCTTCTTTTTGGATATTATATTGGTCCAAGCTATTAAGAAATGTTCCTCCCAGAATTATGTTGTAATCATTTTCATGATTGTTAATATAGCAAGGAACTCTTATTCTAATTATTCCTAGTTGTATTGATAATTTTACCATTTTCGAACATTCATAGCTATTTTCTTCAAATGTTTTTTAAATATAAGGCTTACCTTCAAAGATAATTAATCCATCTAGGATACTTTCCTTGACATGATTTGCTGATGATCCTGACTATATTAGGATTGTTTGTTTGTTCCAGTCATTTCCATTAAAGAATCTTCCCAAAACTTCTGTAACATTATTAAAGTTTTCATTATTAAATCTCATGGAATTACCTTTTCGTATGAAGTTTCTCTCATATTCTATTGAGAGTCTTGGATTCGAAGTAGTGGAGCTTCCTATTTCTAGAGCTCTTCCCACCTGAATTTCATATTCATTAGGAATATTTGCTTGTTGAATCTCTACTTCAACTATTCTGGCTATTTCTGTGCATTCTTGGTCAATTTTGACCAGGTTTTTGTTTTTTTAGACATTTCCATAATTTGAATTAGTAACCGTATATAGATACATGGTTTGAATAAATCTTCCCTTTTTAAATGAAAGTGCAAACTTAAGGCTTCGTTAAACTTTGCATCTTTTAATGATATACAGTATTTAGGGTAGTAAGTGAATAGTAATTTAGTATAAGCCAAGTTTTCTTCAACAATACCTAGATTTTCTTCTATGGTATTAATAAATCTTTTATCCGAAAGGTTAATTACTATGGGACAGTTTATTTCCTCCTTAAAGGTGGACTTAACCATTATTTGGATTCCTCCAAGATGTACATAATTCATCTTTTCCCTATTTATTTCTGGAATTGTTCTTAAAATTTGTTCGATCATAGGCTTTGTTAATAAGTTGAGCTTATGGCTGCCAGTAGTTTGAGTGATTTCAATTGCCTTTTCAATCTCTTGGTATTCATGATAAGAGATTCTATTTCTTGAAAAAATTCTTTGTAGTTTGCTGAATATACTATCTTCTGCTCGAAGATTGAATGTTAGTCCTTGGATTTTTCTTAGCGATTCTCCATCAAATGTTGCCTTTAATGAATATCCTTGCTGATATTCTTCAGCCTCTACAACTTAAGTGGTTTCTTCTATATTCTTAATTTCTTGATTCATTCTCCTGAATTAGTACTTGATTATGAGAATTCTTTATAGAGTTCTATATAAAGGTCTCCACTTTTAATAGATGAAACTGACTCTAGGTCTGACTTAATTTCTTCTCTGTCTATTTTAGATATTTTTACTCTCTTTTTATTACATTCATAACTTTTATGGCCTTCTTCTCCACAGTTATAGCACTTGCATTTATCAGTAGATTTTGTTTTGAAATTTCTTGATTTTTAAAGTACCTTTTTGTTGGTACATATTTTTTCCTTGGAATTTTTTTTCTTTTAATTAATCCTTTGTTTTTTCTTTTTCTTCTTAAAGAATTTCTTTCATGACATCCCCACTGAGATGCTGCTTCTGTGTCTTCACAGTAAATCTGCGTATTAATTCTTTTATCTTTTCTTTGCATATTATGTAACATACAAAGATGGCTAATCCTTTGGTTAAGGAAGGCTATTCTTCTTCCTAAAGAGTCATGCGTCTAACCTTCTTTAGCATATTCTTCTCTAAAATAGCTAGCCAATATCCTGGAAGCTTTTGATAGTATTTATCCAAGTATGGAGTCATGTCCTTACTACTATCAAATAAATTATAGTAGTATGTTTCAAATTCGCAAGTATATTCTTGAATATAATTTATTGTACAAATTTGAAGTTTATCTAGCCATTCTGCAGCTAGCAGCTTTTGCTTTTCTTCTCCTTTAGAAATATCTCCTTGGCTTCCTAGGAATTCAACTCCTACATATCTTACTATGTGATCTATTCCTGCTCGAGTTGATTTGTTAAATTGTTCTAAAGCTTTTAATCTGAATATTTTTTCAGTTTCTTCTAATATTCTTCTAAATCAATTGTCTACCTTTCCAGTAAAGGTGTTTGTGGCTATTGAGTATTTTTCGTCACTGCTGTAAATATTTTCTTTCCCTGAGATGAAGAATAGTTCTAGGTTTTTATCCCATAATTCTAGAAATTCTCCTGGTTCTCTTTTACAGTCTAAATCCAAAAATTGGGTGAATTCAGTGTCTTCTATTGGGAGTCTATTCGACATGAATTTAGCTATAGAATTTATATGGTATTGACTATTATAGTCTTTCCATTTTTTAGATTTAGGTACGAAATTACTCCTTGGTACTTGCTCTATGAATGATCTTCCTTCTTCTTTAGGATTTCTAAAGTTTTCTTGGGGTCCTCTTGTATCTCCATGGTTTATAAGAACATAGTAGTTTTGATCGTTAAGATCAAGCTCTTCCATAGCATAGACGAATTTATCTAGATCATTCATTTTATTTTGTTTCTTTAAAATCTTCTGTTTTGGTTTTAGAAGTAGAGGCTTCCTCTAATTCTTTAGTTTTAGAAACTTTTTCTAATTCTTCTCTTTGCCTTTTTTGAGAAAATTATATAATTGTGTATGCATATGATTGTTTAATTGATTTTAAGGTTTGACATTGTTTTATCTTTATCCTGAGTGCATGCTAGTGTTTACCCGCTAATCCATCTTCGGTTGTTGTATCCCCACGCGATGTAGAAATCGACCATTCTACTTTTCCTGCTCAGTGATTGAATTTGGGATCGGCTTGTGTTGGATTAAAGTGGTGAGCTTCCATATTTCAAAAGGCTCCAAATCATGTCATGAATATCTTTACATACTTTGATCATTTTATAGACTATGGTTTTGACTGTGATTGGGGGCATGTACCGATCGGATATTATCTTACTTTTGGTTAGAGGCTTTGTGGGATTACTATAGATTGGTATGGACGGTGCCGATAATGGTATTAGCCTTGACATTGACATTG
Organism: Capsicum annuum; assembly: GCF_002878395.1. Taxonomy (NCBI): domain Eukaryota; kingdom Viridiplantae; phylum Streptophyta; class Magnoliopsida; order Solanales; family Solanaceae; genus Capsicum; species Capsicum annuum. The sequence continues at coordinate 103,773,422 of NC_061119.1, forward strand.
ATATTGGGGCTAACATCGATGGACTATATTAGATTTATGATTGTTCCATTTTGTTTTGGATTATATACAGACATATTGGATTATTGTCTTAGTTTGATTGGTTATTGGACATATTGACTTAGTTGGATTGGTCTAGGAAGTAGACTTATCTCAAAGTCATTATATCTTTAAATCGACATCTTTTTATATGTTTAAAATTCATCTAATTCAGGATATATGTTGGTTGGTTAGATTAGGTGACAGGGTGGTCTCTGATCCTAGTTAGACTCGAGATACCTATTACGACAAAGCACTGGTTTGCATCGTGTTAATAAGTTATTTACTTCTTCTGCGTCTTTAGCTTGTCGAGATGATAAGTTATTTGCTTCTTCTACATCGATAGAATCAAAAAATAAATTGAACACAATATTGGTACAGTTGTTTCAAGTACAAAAATCTGTGTGTTTCAGACCAAATTTCAATACTAAGTTCAAGAAAAACTTTCAAGAACTACAATGACGTTACAACAACTTCAAATAGAAGTCTAAATGAATGATTAAATGGACTATCGAAATGAAGTGTTTATCAACTTTAAGAAAGAAGACGAAGTAGAAAATTGTAGAATCAAGTCCACCGAATGCACAATATATCCTTAAGCAATTTATTCCCCTCAAGTACCGAGCTTATGGAGTCTTTCCTTCCAGAATAAAATGATTCTTTTTCTAAAAATAGCGGTACCTTAAATTTAAAAAAAAAACGAACACACTCAACGATTTGATGATAACATGAGAGTTTTTAGAAGAAGAAAAAGATTATTTCTCTACTAAAAAATATTTGTCTTTACCTGAGAAAAAATTAGATATTTATAGTCATCTAGGTGTTGCTTCATGAAGAGAAGCAATGGTTCAGAAAGGTGCACCCTTTCATAAAGGTGCAACTTTTCGGAAAGTCACAACCCATTAGAAAGATCACAATCATTCAATCTAAAAAGGTGTCTATTCAAATTGCATCCTTTCTCTTAATGTCTTTCCAAAAAAAATAACCACCATTTTATTTTCTATTCACACCTCTTAATAACCCAACAATCCGCCACATGAAAGGGGAATGACTATCTTATCAAAAATTTATGGACAAGTATGTAATCAACAAGCAAAAACTGATTGCATCTAGATAAGTGGATTTTCCTTTGAACTTTCTATAGTAAATATGTATCAGATGCACTCGAACAATCGGTAGATTTGATATCTTTGAACCATCGAACTTTAATGTACACCTAGACAACACATGTCACACAATCAATCTTTTACCGTTTATAATTCTCACTGTTTTTTTGTTTTAGTGATAAATAGGTCTTGGTTTCATGAGAAAGCAGAGAATAGGTCTTTACTAACATTCTCCTTAAATTGACTTTCACTTTACCCTCACGTAGGTAATTTCTAAACGTTCAATCTTATATATTAAACTATTTGGTCAAATCAGCCAAATTTAGATAACCATTAAAAAGCTTCACACCATAAGCATCATTCTTGTTTCCTAAATATTGTCTGCATCATGAGAATGAGTTGAGTATATTGATAATATTGAACCGTCAGTCATAACTTTGTTTGATTTTCTTGAACTTAGCTCTTGGATATCCAGTTTGCTAGGTAGAGTTACTGTCATACTAACTTACCCTAGTTCCTAAACTTATTCCCTTCGATGTTCTCTCAATTTTCTCTCTAGATAGGTCTTTTGTAAGTGGATCTGACACATTATCATTTGACTTCACATAGTTAACGGTGATAATATCACTAGAGAGTAGTTCTCTAACGATATTATGTCTCCCTATTATATGACAAGATTTATCATTATACACCATACTCCCTACCCTATCTATCGCCACTTGGCTATCATATTGTATACATACTGGTGCTAATGGTTTGGCACAATAAGAAATATCTTTGAAGAAATTTCAGAGCCATTCAACTTTTTCATCGGCTTTATCTAATATGATAAATTCAAATTTCATTGTAGAGCGGGAAATACATGTCTGTTTGGACAATTTTTAGGAAACTGCTCCTCCACTTAAAGTAAATATATATCCACTCGTGCATTTTGCTTCATTTGATCTGGTGATCCAATTTGTAACACTATATCCTTCAATGACCGCTGGATATTTATTATAATGCAAAGCATAGTTTTGAGTGTATTTAAGATGCCCAAAACTATTTTCATTGTCATCTAATAGGTTTTATTGGGATTACTCGTGTACCGACTCAATTTACTAATAACACATGCTATGTTTGACCGTGTACAATTCGTGATATGCATTAAACATCCCAACACTCTTGCTTAGCCCAACTGTGAGTCACTTTCACCTTCATTCTTTTAAAGTGCAAAGCTCACATCTAATGGAGTGTTGGCAATACCGAAATTCAAATACTTGAACTTGTTAAGTACTTTTTTAGTGTAATGAGACTGTGATAATGTCAACCCATGGAGAGTTTTATGAATTCTTATTCGTAAGATCACATCCGCTACTGTAAGGTCTTTCATATCAAACTTACTCTTAAGCATTTATTTCATATTATTTATGTCAAAAATGTCTCTACTGATGATCAACATATCATCCATATACAAATTAATAATGACCTTGTGATTAAGAGTGTCTTTAATGTAAACACATTTATCATATTCATTTATCTTAAACCTATTTGCTAACATTGTTTGGTCAAACTTTGCATGCCACTATTTGGGTGCTTGTTTTAGTCCATAAAGTGACTTAACAAGTTTGCATACCTTTTTTTCTTTACCAAGAACTACAAAACCCTTGGATTATTCCAGGTAAATTTCTTCCTCCAATTCTCCATTTAAAAATATTATTTTCCCATCCATTTGATGGATTTCAAGACCATATATCGCCGTCAAGGAAACTAACATCTGAATTGACGTTATTCTTGTTACAGGTGAGTATGTATCAAAATAATCAAGGTCTTTCTTCTGTTTGAAGTCTTTTACTATAATTTTTGTTTTGTATTTGTCAATAATATCATTCGTTTTTATTTTTCTTTTGAAGATCCATAGAACCTAAAGGTTTATTTCTTGGAGGAAGATCAACCAACTCTCAAGTATGTTTGCTCAAGATTGAATCAGTCTCACTATTAACTTTCTTTTTTCAAAAAGATGAGTCTGAAGAAGACATTACTTTTTCAAATGTTTGAGGCTCATTTTCTAGGAGAAATGTTGCAAAATTTGATCTAACTGAAGTTGATGTTCATTGACGTGCACTACATCTTGGATTCTCATCATTATGTATATTCTCTCTTGGTTCATCTCAAGGTCATTTCGACCCCTCCATTAGACTATTCGTCTAGTTCTATACAGATAAATATGTTCAAAGAACTCAACATTATTTGATTCAGTTATCGTATTTTCATTGATATTCGAATGTTCAAATTTACAAATAAAAAATCGATATTCTTTACTATCTTTTGCATATCCTATGAACACACAATCTACAGTCTTAGGTCCTATCTTCGCCTTTTTAGACATACGAATTTGAACTTTCGCTAGACACCTACACACTTTGAAATATTTCATGTTGAGTTTGCTTCCTTTTCATTTTTCATATGGAATTGATGGTGTTTTACTATGGAACACTCTATAGAGTATTAGGTTAGCTATATGGATAATTTCCCCCATAAGTTTTGGGTTAAACCTATACTTATAAGTAAGACATTTATCATTTTCTTTAGGATTCAGTTCTTTTTTTCTGCTATCTCATTAGATTGAGGTGAATACGAGGTAGTAGTTTGATGTACAATTCCATTCTCTACACATATTTCTACAAAAGGAGATTCATATTCTTCACCCTTATCACTTCTTATAATTTTGATCTTTTTCTCTAACTGATTTTCAACTTCTCTTTTATATTACCTAAACGCATCTATTGCTTCATCCTTACTATTTACAAAATAGACATAATATTACCTAGTGCAATCGTCAATTAAAGTTATAAAATACTTTTTTTCACTATGAGTTAGTGTTGACTTCATATCACAAATGCTTGTGTGAATTAAGTCTAAGAGATTGAAATTTCTTTAAACGGATTTATATGGATGCTTAGCATACTTTTATTCCACACATATTTGACACTTTGATTTGTTGCATTCAAAGTTTGGCAAAACTTCTAAGTTAATCAGTTTTCACAAAATTTTGTAATTGATATGTCCTAATCATTCATGACACAATTCATTAAGCTCGAACAAGTAAAAAGAAACCTCAGCTTTCTTTATTTCAACAACCATTACATCAAGTTTGATAAAAACCCTCTTTGAGGTAGCCCTTCCTACATACATTTCATTCTTTCTTATTACAATTTTTTCTAAAACAAACACACTTAAACCCATTTTTAACGAGAAGTATTGTCGACACTAAGTTTTTCATAATAGTAGAAATATAGAGAACATTGTTGAGAGTTAATACCTTGTCGGAAGTCACTTTTGAAAATACCTTTTCACTTTCTTCAACCTTGGTTGTTGCATATTTCTCATGAATCACTTCTTTGGAGTCAGCGGGATCATAAGTAGCAAAAACTTTTTTGTTTACAAAAATATGTCTAGTGACTCTTAAATTAAACTATCATTCATTTGAATATCCAACTAGATTGCTTTCAGTGATCATTTCACATAAATTTTCTATCTTTCTAACTGTTTCCAACATGTTATCTAATCTTTTTTCTTGTCTTTATATAGAACTTGACTGTTTAGAGCTTTGTGGTCAACAATATTATAAATATAGCAATTGCCTTTGAACATTTTATTATTCTGCTCTTTCTCTTGTCTAGAAGACTTCTTCATCTTCTTATTATTTAGAGCATCATCCTTAACAGGATTTGCAATCATCATTGATAATTTTTCATTCAACCCATTATCCTCATTTATCTTAGAATGACTTGCAAGATCTTTCAAATCAGACAACTGATTTTCAATCATTATTTTTTTAGAATATAAGGATCTATACTTATGAATATTTGTATGTCAAGTTTGGCTAGCCAAAATGATATCATTTGCTGTCATTCTTTGAAGTTTACATCAAAATATTTTTCTAATTTCTCTATTGTTTTCATTGCTAGAGCAATACTTGAACGACTTAATGATGCAACATTGATTGTCGTTGGGACAACACCATTCACAATCAAATCAATTTGTTGTTCAATTTCATTCATCATTTTTCTATCAATCTTTGATATACTCTTTAGTATTTCAGAATACTAACAAAAAAATCTGTAATCTTTAGCCAACTTGTTTATAATCAATGATATAGTTTTTATATCTTCAAATCATCAATCGAATGAACTTTGAAACTTAACGAAGTTTTTATGACTTCAAATCAGAATCAAATTCAAATGGAGTAAAATCCCAAGATTTATAAACTCCAAAAATAATACAGAGATTTTATGAATCAATGAAGTTTTTAGATTCTTCGACATTCCCACACTGATTTCTTGATAAAGTGTTTATATTTCCTAATCGAGGGAATAGATTTCAAAAGATTTTAATCTCTACAAAACCAGACCCAATACAATTAACGAAATACTTGATTTATAAATAGCGATAAATTTTTTTTTCCTTCACCAAACAAGCACAACAATAAATGTTTTTATACTTTTCTTAAAATTATTGTTTTTCTCAATTTTGGTAAAATCTATATTTTTCAATAATAACTTCAAACAAATGTTCAAATTAATGAACAATAATGAAGTTTAAACTCTCTATTTACAACTTTGAACTTTTAACAATAAGTTCAACCCAACTTATGAACATCAACAAAATGAAGTTCAAACTATTTTCTGAAAAATAGCAAAACTAAATGTTAAAAACTTTAACACAAGTTCAACCATCTTATGAACTATCAAAATAAAGTTTCAAAAATTTCAAACACAAGTTCAAAAAGTTGAAGAACTATCAATATAAAATTCAAACTATTTACTGAAGAATAGTAAAACCAAGTAATACAAATTAGTTTAAATTTCTTAAGATTATTACTCCGGCTAAAAAATCTATATGTTTTAAACCAAAATTCAATACTAAATTCAAGAACTACAATGAAGTTACAACAACTTCAAACACAAGTCCAAATGAATAATCAAATGAACTATTAAAATAAAGTGTTTATCAACTTTAAGAAAGAAAATAAAGTAGAAAATTATAGAATCAAGTCCACCGAATAAATGGTGTGTTCTTAAAAAATTTATTCCCCTCAAGTACCCGAGGTTATGAAATCTTTTCTCCTAGGATAAAATAATTCTCTTTCTGAAAATAGCGGTACCTTAAATTTTCAAAAACATCAAACACACTCAACGATTTAATAATCATACGAGAGTTTTTTTGAAGAAGAAGATTATTTTCTACTCAAATATGATTATCTTTATGTAAAAAAAATTCAGGTATTTGTATTGATTCATAAAAAGAAGCAATGGTTCATAAAGGTGTATCCTTCATAAAGGTACAACTCTTCGAAAAGATGCAACTCAATGAAAAAGTCATAACCATTCAATCCGAAAAAGTATCTGTTCAAATTGCATCCTTTCTCTTAATATCTTTCGAAAAAAAATTACTTTTTCATTTTCCATTCACACCTCTTAATAACCCAAAAGGTACTTGCTAAAGAAAAATTATCATTATTGTAGAGTTGTGTTGTTTATAATTTGCCAAGTTCTTAATTTTTGGGCATGGCTAATGGTAACAAGCTTGTTAAACACAGATTTTACGATCTTTTGAACAATTTGGGACACGTACTTTCCTTCTCTTCTTTACACAACAACTATGTGATCTCTTCAAGAACTTATAAGTACTTGAATTTACAGAACAACACCAAAAATCACCATCAAAGATACATCCAAATTAACCTTTTTTCAAGAAGATAAAGAGTTCTAAGGTAAATGGTTCTTGTTTTGCTACAGTAGTAAACATTTAGGTAAACACCAAAAGAGAAACTTGATAGGGAGATTGAAAATATTCCATCTTAAATAGAAATACGGCAACAACAAAAATACTTCATAGATTTTTAATAAAATTACAGAAACTAGTATCTTAAAAATAGTATTACCTAGTTAAGAATTAGAAAAACCCAAAGCAGAACTCTATCTTAAAATTTCGAAACTCAATTCACTCCATAAGGTTGTATAGTCCAATAACTTATAGAATTGGTTCTAAAATTATAATTAAAGATCGACATTGATCATAGAAGAGAAAGTCACGACAATTTTTGAAAGAAATATATACAAAATTTACACGAAACAAAAAACCCACAAACAATTCTTCATACACAAACCCATCACCTACTAAACTAAAGCTACCGTGCATATTCACCTACTAAACTAAAGTAACCGTGCATATTTTATGTATAAGAAAATGCTTCAGATATTTGAGATAAAACACCAATTTGATAGCTTCATCAAAAATAAAAATAAAAATAAAAATAATAGATTTCAAGAGCCAAAATACCTTCATCGAAACCTGTAAAAAAACTGATCCGAGAAGGATGAAAAAAAACGAGACCCTAAGGTTGAACTAAAAAATGAAGAGGGAAACTGAAAATTCCATATAATCAGAGCAAAAATCACCAGATGTAAGCTCCATCGTGAATTTCCTCAATAAATCTTGTTGAATATTGGATGTGATTAGAAAATTAAGCAAAAGATAATTAAAGAGACGGAGAGTTCAAGAAAAGAGTTTTAGGAAAGTGAAGATTAATGGAGTTGGAAAAAAGCAAAATATTGTTATTGGGAATGTATTTTACGACGTGACCTGATGATTAGTGTGTTAAAAAATAATTAAAAAAAAGTGTTAAATAATAAAAGATTATTAATTATTATATACTTGTAATATATTATATTCCAAAATTGGCCCTCATAGCATTAATTGATTAAATTGGTCACCCCTGTGAGTAGGAGGATTAAAAATTTAAAATCACCCACTTTAATTAATTAAAGATAAATATGAATGGTCAAATATCACAAGAATTAAAATCATAATAAATCCCTAACATATGAACTAAAATAAATTTATTCCCTTTGCATAAATGCATAACCTATTTTTTTTTCTATTCAATATTTAGTGTATTTTTGTAAGAAATACCTAAAATAGTTGTATCTTGAGAAAATTGAAGGAAAGATGTCTTTTAAGTCTTTAATAAAAGATTGGTGACATTAATTAACTTAAAGAGTCAAGCATAATTAAGAAACTTGATTAAATTAATTATGAACTTAATTAATATTTTCAAAACTTTTTAATCTTTTAAAAAGTAATCAACCCACGCCCCTCACATCTCCAAATCAACCATCTAACTCCTCTCTCCTCTCTCCCCTCTCCCCTCTCCCCTCTCTCGACAGTTTCTCTCAAACTTCTCCCAACCAACCATTCTGCAAATTTCTCCCTTCAATTCCCGGTGACTTCAACCTCTGACGATAAATAGTTAAATAGTTGGGCTTTGAGTTTCTTTTTGACTTCAACCATCTATCGAAGTGGCAACATAACCTGGGTTTAGAGTAATTAATTTCATGGAATATGATTCGTACTACTGAGTGAACTGGAACTCCTCCTACTAGAAACTGGAAGAGTACATGATTCCCTATTATGTGCATGAACATAAACTATGATCATGGAGATGACATGTAAGGCATGAGTTGACGTCATGATGACTAAAGTACAAAATTTTGCACGGAGATAAGAGTGGGTCAAACATCTTCCTCCCTTTCTAATGTTCTACAATACACTAATATCTCTACTAGAATCTAAGAGCCTGACTTGGTTACTTGTTCTATTTTCTCCCCCTTAGATGTAAGCCATCATTCTAAGTTTATGGACCCATTTAATAAACTCTAAACTGAACTGTAATCACTGTACTCTAGATTCCAAGATATAAAAACACACATTAATAATAAACTCATCTTAAAAGACTTCACCTGAAAGTGTAAAACCCACAACTAATACTTCCTTCTGAAATAGAACTCTTAACTTTCAAAAGACCTAATAGTCATCATACAATAACTTAAATACTAACTAACTTAAAATTTTTTAGAGTATCACCAAACCATGAGTTCACAGTATCTAGAATTTCAACTCTTCTTTCTATTACCTCAACTATCCACGATTAAAACTAACATTCTAACACTTAACATAGATATCCCCAAACCTTTAATAAACTATACTAACTTCCTTTATATCCTACTAATATCACACTGCTAAACTTATATTTTCCCTAAACCATGAGAATTATCATTACACCGACATACCCTAAATCAACACCATATAATTTTTAATTAATATACTCTGATTCTTGCATACACTATTTTAAGCCTACTGGTTCATATCTCATACAACTAGCCCCATGGATACATAATCTACTAAATCAAGTAAATACTATCCCCACTTTACTGCTGCTAACTCTTGTGTTCATGCTTCTAACTCTAGATCATATGATGTCATAAGATTCTGAGAAGGGATCTGAGGGAACATATGACTTAAGCTTAGTGCATAATTTTCATGAACATGAATGAAATATTTCAAACTTTGAAACTTAAAAGCACTGATGGGATATTTTTGAGCCTACATACAATACCATAACTATATGTGGGGACTGTCTGAGACAACTTTTTCTGTAAGAATTTAAGATGGCTATTTCTATTGCCTTAAGAATAAGGCAGAGATGGAATGAATGGATTAATGTAAAAATATGCATAAGATCCTTAGAGAAACTTCTACTTCACGATCTAAGATATGAAATAAGGGAAATGTTTCTGAAATACCCTGTAGCCTCATGAAGAAATGTACAAACATCTCCGTACCATTCCACAAGACTTTACCAAATACGGTTTCATAGACACCTTAGGACACTAAAAATCTAGACTCTGATACGATATTTGTCATCACCCAAGACTTCCCCTAGTCGTAACACGGTGCTTTGAACCACAAGTGCTCCCAAGCTAACCCATGAACTTGCATGATACTTGAGCAACTGATTTTGAATAAATAAAATAGCTAAATTTGTTGTGCGGAAGCATAATCATGACATAATTGGGATAAATAAAATACTGATACAGTTTATAATATGATAAAATTAAAGAAAAAACTGAAATTTAAATTTTCATGACTCTAAATGACTATCTATGAAGCCTTTACTATACTGACTATAGATAGTTGAGACATAGCTCCAACCACCATTAATTAATACACATGGATAATCAAAATAAAGTATAGGAACTACAACTGACTGAAGTCTCCGAAATAAGAGAACTCATCACCTGCTGGCCAGAAGCTACAAATTATCTAATTATGATGTGTAGGCTACAACTTGTACCTACATTATTAGATAATGTAACACATAGAAATATATGTGGATCAGTACTTTGGAATGTACTGAGTATGCGAGGGTGAATGCAATAAGAAAAATTGAGTAGATACATAAACTTAAAATATGCATGCTAAGTGCAAGTAGACTCACAAAGAGACTGAGATAAACTGAAAGATGAATTATCTTAAAGCATGAGAAAAAACATAATTTAATAAGATAGTGAATCACTACACTTAGTTACTTAAATCTTTACTTTTGTAGAATAAGTAGAACTGGCACTAGAAAATGGTAAAACATAAATATTGTATGTAAATCTTATGTAAAACTGAATAAACTGAATCGAGGATCATGTATGTAAACTGAACATGAAAAATAACATGAACATGTAAAACTGAGAATGCAAGAACAAGAATAAATATGTTTTTGAGATAATCTGTAATCTGAAAGACTGAATTTTGTATAACTGAATAACTAAAAATCTGTATGCTTTGGTCAAGTAAACCTGAGCTGAGACATACTAAATACTAACTAAAACTGTGGGATGTATCATATAACTGACATAAATTATGTCAGCTATCATGAAGTCCAAATTCTGACCACGTTGAGTAGGACCGTTCTATCCTTGCCATCAGAGTAGAACCTAAACTGAACTAGATGGATCACTAAACTGATCCCAAATTGGGAAAGGGAAAACACTCTCTAGCGAGACTCCTAAACCTATGGCAACACATATTTTCTGGGGAAGTAGGTGCGCTGAACCCACACTTATCACTCAGTGCTAAATCCTACTCCCAATTGAAAGACAATAAAATACTAATTGGTGAATGTACTGATAACTGATAACTGATAAGCTCAGATCATGGTATTCTAAAATTAAAAATGCATACAAATTCTGAGGTAATTATAACACATAAACTGATAATGCTCAACATGATCATGGTGTTCTGAATATGATATTAAAATAATGGTTTGACTGGCTTGTTACTTAAAAAATGAAAATCATGTAAACCATATAGGTATTGGGTATTCATAACCTGCCAACACTGAATGACCATAAAATACGATAACAAAGATTAAAAACTATAGTATGGGATCATGGTTCAAAGACCCAAAACATAGACATTTCATCAAACATGTGAAAATCATGAACTTGAACATGGGAATGTGTTAAACATGAGAAATCAACATAATTACATAGATAAATTCATAATTTAGGGATTCGACATGAAATCAATGGCTACGACATAGAAGTAAGTGAACTTGAAAAGGGGATCATATTTATAGGGATAAATATACGAGTTTAACAGTTTGACTTGGTATTGATCAACCATGACAGGTAAGTTTGGGGTTTGAATCATATAGAACCATAATTTAAATGATAAGGCTAATAACATGGCTTGAATGTAAAATTAATGAGGAAACTTGAATATAGGTAAATCTTGATACACTTAAAGCCTTTAATCTCATGAAAATATCATAATTCAAGAACATGTCTAATTGGGTATGAAACCTAATTGAAAATCATGAACTTTTATCTTTAAAGTAAGTTTTGGGGACAAGGATGAGAGAGGATCCTTGTTCATAACCCCCACATACCTTAATTGAACAAATTCATGAAGGAATCTTGAAATCAAAGCTTGAATCCTTGAAGAAAAACTTGAATTTGGATCTTGGATACTTGAATTATTGGAGAGAAAGTTGAATATTTCATGATTTTGAAGAGGAGGGTTTCTACATGAGAAATTTTGAGGATGATGGGAAAATAATACCCTTTTTCGGCATTATAATTCGTGCCTTGGATGTTTAGGGTTGAAGGGAAAGGACCAAAGTGCCCCTTGATCCTTAAGAATCTGAAACTATGGAGGAATAAGCTCCACATCACATCCCTTATCTCGAGGGAGAGAGATCCGCATCATTCCCCTTATTCCAAGGAAGAGACCGGCGTGCCACAACCGAATCTCGAACCCTATTGCCTCTTATAAAAAAGGCCATAAATTTTTGGTCAGGTATCGAATTAAGACGAAATTGGTATCGTTGGAAAGCTAACTCAATTATATCAAATTTAGTGGATATTTAGCTGAAAAATTCAACCTATATAAAAATTTATACAAGTTCAATGTCGACCCTTGTAGAATTGAATACCAAAACATGGCCGAATCAAAGGCTCTTAGCTCAACTTTGCTCTAAGTTTTTCTTGTGAACATTTTTCACCTCATAAGAACTTAACACACTATGATTAAGATAATGAGTCATGTATTCAAATATAAATCATGGGATTTGAGTTTATACACGTAGGAACGACAGTTCAAAGTCTAGCCTGAAAATGCGGGGTGTTACATAATCTCCCCCTTGAATCATTCGTTCTTGAATGATGGATAGGAACTTGTTGAAGTATTAGTGGTATAGAATAACGTACATATGACATTTCTACTAATAAAGGATAGCCGAGCTGAAATATTAAAACAACCATCGTGAAACTAATTTTTGAGTTGACTTGGCTCTATTTACTATAAGGAGCTGATTCATGCTGAGAGTTTAGAACTCACTTAAAATATTCATGATGCAATCATGCACATAGAACTGTGAGATGATAACTTATGTAATTATGAATCATAAGATAGTGAGATTAAGATCGTATAAGGGGTATTACACTGTTTGAGCTGAAACATATGAAAAACTGAGATCATTCACTAAACACTAATGAACTGAGTCATGAATAAATAGCTGAATCTGAAACATGATGCATGGACAGAACTGAATTCACAACATGCATAGACGTGAATGAATTACCTTATGGACTATCCATATTCATGAAACTCCGGATGGTAAAAATAAATGGAAAGATGGAAAATAATAGGGGCTTATTTGCATGACTACTAAACTGAATTACTGGATATATGAACTGAATTATACTAAAAGCTTATACTCAATAGAGTGTTCTGAATAAGATATCTGAGTAAGGAATCTTAATATTCTATAACATGGAACGTAGGGCTATAAATGTATTAGGCCTTAGCCAATGCAACTTCTAATGCTCAAGCTTAACCCCACGTCTGAGTTAAGCTACATACTGTCACCATGATCAAGACTAACTTAAAATTACTAGATGCAACACACAACACCATAATACTAGTCTGAACCATGAATTTAACAACCCATGCTTCTTTACAGCTTTTATCTCAAGGATAATTCTTCTTACCACTTCAACAACCGAATTTAAACTCTTACTAGGAATTCATTAGCACATACTACAACCATCCACTTATATACCAACATGACATTAAAGACTATCAGTATAACCACATATGAACTTCTAAACAAACACCCAGAAAACACCTTTCTCATATTCTCTAAATCCCTATTAATAACAGCTTTTTTGCACTATCCTTAGGAAGACACACATAGAATTATCAATCAATCATGATATCCAAAGCTCTACCTCAATCATCTTTTAGACTTATAACCTAAGATACAAAAAACATGCAACAATCTTTCCCCAATATGAGACATTTACTATTTCCCATCTAAATAATTACTCCTCACCACTATCATTACATAAGAAGAGGTCACTACAAGATTAGAACATAAAGACCTAAAGAATAAAAGAACACTATACATTACTTGGATACTTAACCGAGGCCTAAGGAATAGAGTATCAAAAGCATGAATTCATTAATGAGATCAAATTGAAGATACACATGAAATGATCTAAATTTTGCAAATCATTAAGAGTGTAGCATGAGTACCTGGAACTAAACATACTGTAAAGCATGAGTACATGAACCACGAGCTGCATGACCTGAGTTTGGAGTTCATAATTTCATCGAATATAATTTTTACTGCGGAATGAACAGGAACTCCTCCTACTAGGAACTGGAAGCGTACATGATTCTCTATTATATGCATGAATATAAACAATGATCACAAAGATGATGTGTAAGGCATGAGTAGACATCATGTTGACTGAAGTACAAAAAGTTACACTGAGATAAGAATGGGTCAAACATATTTCTCCCTTACTAATGTTCTATAATACACTGACATTAATTCTAGAATCTGAGAGACTAACTTACTTACTTGTTCTATCATCTCTCTTTTTGATTTAAGCCATCATTCTAAGTCTGTGGACCCATTTAATAAACTTTAAACTGAACTGCAATCATTTTACTGTAGAGTCCAAGATATTAGAACACACATAAATAATAAACTCACCCTAAAAGACTACACCTGAAAGTGTAAAACCTACTACTAATACTTCCTTCTGAGATAAAACTCTTAACTTTCTATAGACCTAATAATCATCATACAATACTTAAACATCGACTAACTTAAAATTTTTAGGAGTATCACCATACCATGAGTTCACAATATCTAGAATTTTAATTTTTCTTTTTATTACCTCAACTATCCACAATTCAAACTTAGATTCTAACACTTAACATGGATATTCCCAAATCTTTAATGAACCATAATTACTTCATATTCTACTAATATCACATCTCTAAACTTATATTTTTCGCTAAATCATGAGAATTATCATTACACCAACATACCCTACATCAACACTATATAATTTTAAATCAACATACTTAGATTCTTGCATACACTATTTCAAGCCTACTGGTTCTCTTTTCATATAGCTAGCCCCATAAATCTATAATATACTAAATTAATATAAATACTATTCCCACTTTATTGCTACTAAAATTCTAGGTTCATACTTTTAACTCTAGATCATATGTTGTCATAGGATTTTGAGAAGGGATCTGAGGGCACATGGCTTTAGCTTAGTGCACGATTTTCATGAACATGAATGAAATATTTAAAACTTTAAAACTTAAAAAAACTGATGGGATACTTTTGAGCCTGCGTGCAATCCCATAACTGTCTATGAAGACTGTTTAAGAAAACTCTATCTGTAAGAATTTAAGATGGCTATTTCTATTGCCTTAAGAATAAGGCATAGATGGCACGGATGGATTAACATAAGAATATGGACAAGTTCCTTATAGAACACTTCTACTGCATGATCTGAGATATAAAATAAGGGAACCATTTCTTTAATGCCCTATAGCCTCTCCAAGAAAAGTACAAATATCTTCGTATCATTCTGGAAGACTCTACCAGACATGGATTCATAGACACCCTAGGATGCTAAACTATAGGCTCTAGTCCAAAGTTTTTCATGATTTGAGACTGCCCTTAGTCATAACACGATGCTTAAAACCACAAGTGATACCAAGCTAACCCATGAACTGGTATGATACTTGAGCAACTAATTTAAAATAAATAAAATTGCTAAATTTATTGTACGGAAATGTAATCATGACATAATCTAGATAAATAAAATACTGATAAAGTTTACAATCTGATAAAACTGAAGAAAGAACTGGAATTCATATTTTCATGACTCCGAATGACTATCTATGAAGACTCTACTATACTAACTATTGATAGTGTGGACATGACTCCAACCACCACTAATCAATACACATGAATAATCAAAATAAAATATAGGAACCACAACTGACTGGAGTCTCCAAAATAAGAGAACTCATTACCTGCTAGCTAGAAGCTGCAAACTGTCTGATTATGATGTGTAGGCTACAACTTGTACCTACATTATAAGTCATTGTAGCACATAGACATATATGTGGATTAGTACTTTGGAATGTACTGAGTAAGCGAGGGTGAATGCAGTAAGTAAAACTGAGTAGATACATAATCTTAAAACATGCATACTAGGTGCAAGTAGACTCACCAAGAGACTGAGATAAATTGAAAGCTGAAGTATCTCAAAGCATGAGTAAAACACATAATCTGATAAGATGGTGAATCACTACACTTAGTTACTTAAATCTTTACTTTTGTAGAAAAGTAAAACTAAAACTGGGAAATGGTAAAACATGAATATTGTATGTAAATCTCATGTAAAATTAAATAGACTATAAAACTGTACCGAGGATCCTGTGTACTGAATGTGAAAAATAGCATGAACATGAAAAAAAGAAAATGCAAGACAAAGGATAAATATGTTTCTGAGATAATCTATAATTTGAAAGACCGAATTCTACATAACTGAATAACTGAAAATCTGTATGCTTTGGTCAAGCAAACCTGAGTTGAGACCTACTAAATACTAACTGAAATATTGAAAGGTATTATATAACTGACATAAACCATTTGACCTATCATAAAGTCCAATGTCTGACCTACATTTAGGAGGGTTATTATTTTCTTGCCATTGGTGTAGAACGATCCACTTTACAAATTTAACTATAGTTTACAGTAAATAGATTCACAAGAGGTTTTTATTGTAAACCCTTATACTAGTTTTAAAAATGGATTTCCAACAGAATGAGAATACATATTAAAGAAAGTAGTATTTAGCACCGAGTTAGGTATGTTCTCATGCCCTAAAATTATGAGCCAACATTGGTTTAGATTATCAGATTATTTCGATTTCTAAGGATGACATCTACAGATGTGATCACTTAGATTAGGTCATACTCCTTGGTAAGAATATGACACCTCTCCCCAACATTAGGTCTTCCCATAAGGAAACTAGAAGTTGAACATTATAATAGTTCACATAGTATATGTCAATTAGAAGAAACCCCTTAATAGAAAAGACTACAGAAAATAATAACAGAATAACTTTTAGAAACTAAGTGTAAAGGCCCACAGCTTTATTCAGATATTGCTTTATATAAGACATTGGCTATAAGATTTAAACTTTTAGTTTATAGATATAAAGGTGTCCTTTCTACACTTAGACCATATGATTTCAAGATAGAATACAAGTACAACTTTTAGAACTAAGTGTTATGACTCACTAGATTTATACCGCATGCTTTATTACTCATGATTATGATTCTCAGTTTTCAATTATTCAAGCTATTGTGAGTCATATACACTTAGCATGCATTCTTTTGCAAATTTACACTAATGTTGAGATATTGTTTTACTTATGCATTCACCCTTATATACTCAGTACATTCTAGAGGTACTAATCCATATATACGTCTATGTGCTATATTGTCTCATAATGTATGTTTAGGTGCTTAATTTTTGCAGTGTAAGTGATTTCGAGCATATCCATCTACATCCCAATAGTTGGTGAGTTCTCATAGTTCAGGGGTCCTAGTTATTCAGTTTTTTAGTTCATTAAAGAAATTGATTCAGTATTTATAGATAGTTCAAGTCAGCTGGGAGTTTATCCCAGTGTCTCTCTAGTTGTTAGTAGCAGAGGTTTGTTAGACTTCTAGTTATAATTCAAATTTCTAGTGTTGATTATTTAGACTTTTAAGTATAATATTTTCAGATACCATGCTCAAATAATTTCAGCTTAGCTCAGAGAGAATCTATATTTTAGCATTGATTATATACCTATATTTCTTTCTTATGAGCTTCAGATATAATAGAAGGCTTACAGGGTTAGCTTAAGGATACTCATAGTCTTGAGCACCATGTGACGTCTCGGGACCTATTTTTGGGGCATTAAAAACTTAGTATCAGAGTCTAAGGTTATAAGATTCCTAGGTAGTCAAACAAGCCGTGATACGTAAATTCTTGATCATAGGTGTAAAGCGTGCCAAATTTATGAGCAAGGGGATATAAGATGTTTTAGGAAATCATTCTTTTCTTTCATGATCTATCATGCTTACAGTGTCTGTATCTGCTTTTAACTTGTGCTCTTATGTGATAGTTAAAAATGCCTCCTCGCCGAGCTAATGCACATAGAAAAGATAACCAGCCACCCTAGCCTGCTGACCCTTTGAATAGGAATGTAGGCTGTGACTGCCAAAGTTTAGGGCAACCATCAAGCGAAAATCCCACTTCAGCAAAATAGTGATTTAGTAGCAGCTAGAATTTACGACTTTATGAGAATGAATCTGCCCGAGTTCTTTGGTTTAGAAGCAGGTGAGGACCCACAACTTTACTTAGATAAAATAAGGAAGATCACCTAAATTATGCATGTTACTAAGAATGAGGGTGTAGAGTAGGTATCCTATAGGCTAAAGGATATGGTGTATAATTGGGTGGTTATATGGAAGAATGGTAGAGGTGAGAATGCAGCTCTTATGAGTTAGAAGGTATTTTAGGATACATTTCTAGACAGGATCTTTCCGTGTGAAATGAAAAAAGATAAAGAAGAGGAGTTTGTGAACCTGAGGTAGGGCCCGATGATAGTGAAAGAGTACTACCTTAAGTTTAACCAGTTGTCTAAGTATGCCACTGATATGATGGCTGACCCTAGGTCAAGTATGAGTAAGTTTGTTACTAGAGTATCTAGTTTGGTAGTCAAGGAATGTAGGACCTCCATGTTTTTAAGGATATGGATTCTGCTAGACTGTTGATTCATGCTTAATAGATTACGATAGAAAAGTTGAAAGAGAGAGAGAGGGCAAATAAGAAGGCTAGAACCGGGCAGTTTGATTATGGCCAGACAAAGTTTAGAGGGGGAATTATTCATAGTTTCTAAGTTGCTCATCTATGCCAGCACCATTCGTAGCTAGTTTTCCCACCCCAGAGCTAGGCAGAAGCAGTAGAATAAGACTTCTATGTCAAGATCTTAGAATAGTGTGAATGGAAAGCCCAATTATCCTCTATATGCTAAGTGAGGTAAGAATCATCTTGGTGAGTGTTTTTTGGGACAAAAAGGTTGTTATGGTTGTGGTAAGTTGGATCATAGAATCAAAGAGTATCCGCATGCTAAGCAGGGAAACAGGGATGTTCATCCACAGACTCAGGCTACCAGCGCACCATCTCTGCGAGGTGTCTAGTCCTTCCTCAAGACGCATCATCCAGTACCGATGATGGTCAGCCCTAGAATTGGTTTTATGCTTTACCATACCAATAGAAGTAGGAGAGTTCACTAGATATTGTTACTGTTATGCTTTGTGTCTTTCATATTTATATTTATGTGTTGTTAGAACCCGGGTCAAATTTCTCTTATGTGACCCCATTAGTTGCAGTAAATTTTGAAGTAGGTTCTGAAAAGCTTTCTAAGATCTTCTTAGTTTCTACCCCAGTGGGTGAGTCAGTTGTTGCCAAATAGATCTATACAAAGTGCCATATCATTTTCCTTCATAAAATCATGTTTGCAGATTTAATAAAGTTAGATATGGTCAAATTTGACCTTATTCTTGGTATGGATTGGCTCCATTCCTGTTATGCATCTATAGATTATCGCAGCTAAGTGGTGAAGTTTTAGTTTCCAAATAAGCCAATCTTTGAGGGAGAAGGTAATTCAGTGTCTCCCAAGAGTCATTTCATATCCTATCTTAAAGCCAGATAGTTGATATTGAAAGGGTGTATCTATCACATTGTTTGAGTTAAAGACACTAAGTCTGAGGCTCTAACAGTTCAGTTAGTCCATGTAGTCAATGAGTTTCCTAAAGTTTTTCCCAAATATTTCTCAGGGGTACCCCTCGATAGGGAAATAGAATTCGGTATTGACCTTCTTCCAGATACTCAGCCCATCACTATTCTACCATATTATATGGCTCCAACCGAGCTTAAGGAGTTAAAAGAACAACTTAAAGACCTTTTAGATAAATGTTTCATAAGGTCCAGTGTCTTTCCAAGGGGCGCTCCCATCTTATTCATGTGAAAGAAAGATGGTTCATTGCAAATATGCATTGACTATCGTCAGTTGAATAAAGTCACAATCAAAAACAAATATCCTCCTCCTAGGATTGATGACTTATTTGACCAACTCCAGGGTGCAATTTATTTCTCCAAGATAGACCTTAGATCCATCTATCATTAGCTTAGAGTGAGGGAATGTGATATTCCAAAGACAACTTTCAGAACCCGCTATAGTCATTTTGAGTTTCTAGTCATGTCCTTTCGGTTGACAAATGCCCCAACAACCTTCATGGACTTGATGAACCGAGAGTTCAAAAAATATTTGGACATGTTTTTCATAGTCTTTATCGATGATATTCTTGTCTATTCTCGTAGTGATGATGACCATCCAGACCACCTTAGAATTATGTTGCAAACTCTCAAGGAACACTAGTTATTCGCCAAATTTAGCAAATGTGAATTTTGGCTAAGATTAGTAGCTTAACTCAATCATATTGTTTCCAGTGATGGCATTAGAATTGATCTAAAAAAGACAGAAGTAGTAAGAAACTGGACTAGACCTATCTCTCTATCAGACATTAGAAGTTTCTTGGGTTTAGCTGGCTATTAAAGATATTTTGTTAAGTGTTTCTCATCTATTGCGTCCTGATCTTAGGCGTATTTGTATGTCCAAGAACCAATATTCACATAGATTTAGACTTGTTTTAAGATCCATAATGTTCTATTTTGAGTATAATTGAGCTTGAAGTGTGTTCTTTATCTAATGGACATGATTAGTGTCTGCAGGGCTAGATTGTCATGAATTAGAAATGATTGGACACATTGATGATATACAAGGATGAATAGAGCAAACAAAGGCATTATAAAATAGCTTAGCAAGGCAAACTAGAAGTCAGAACTTCTGATTGGTACGGTTAGTGCATTGCGGAGAGGGACAAAATGGCATTTGTCCAAATCCAGCAAGGTATCGCGATATCACCGCGTCACGATGAGGAGCCATTTCCAAATTGTCCAGATTCCAGAGGTATAGCATGATAAAACCGCGATGTGGTAAAATTCCAGTTGCCAGTTTTTTGAAATCTGAAGCTTAGCACATTTCAGAGGAAGATAAATTCATAATTGTCACAGACCAGTAGCCCTCCGCGATATCACCACATAGCGGTGATGAGCCAAATCACAATTGTCCTAAAGGAGTAACCTTCTGCAATGGCCCAGATCCATAAGAAATATGGAATTTGACAGCACAACGTGATACGTCGAAGGTCCAAACTGGGTCTTTTGTTCCCAGCTATAAAAGGAAAAATTTAGAACAATTTGGAGACACTTTGGAAAGCATAGTAACAGCAGATAAACATAAGATTCTCTCTCTTGGGGTTCTTAGAATTTCTTTTGAACTTCATCACTTCAAGATTAATTCTTGGTATGATTAATTGCTTATTTTTTATGTTGAATTCAAACAAGAGTGGCTAAATACCCTTGTTTTGGGGTTGAGTCCAAGAATATGATTACTCTTTGATATTTTTTATCATAATTTCTTGTTGGAGTATTATCTGTGTTGTTCTTAATTTCTTGAGCTTATTATTTTGATGAATGGCTATCATTGAAATAAATCTATATTTTTATAAGAATCCCAGAGTAGAATCATAGGACAAAACAAAGAAATTAAGGAGCAAGATTCTTATCCTTTTATGAAATAAGGCATTTGAATTAGCATCTAAGATAGGGATATACCTAGAAGCATTACTTGGTTCAAAACGACGTACCGAAGGTTTAAATAGGGTCTTTTGTGCCCATCTATAATAGGAAAAATTCAGAACACATTGGAAATCATAGTAGCGGTGGAAAAACACAAGATTCTCTCTCTTAGGGTTCTTAGAATTTCTTTTGAACTTCATCACTTTAAGATTAATTCTTGGTATGATTAATTACTTATTTTGGATGGTGAATTCAAACATGAGTGGATAAATACTGTTGTTTTGGGGTTGAGGCCAAGAACATGATTACTCTTTGATATTTTTTATCGTAATTTCATGTTGGATTATCATATGGGTCGTTCTTAATTTCTTGAGCTTACTATTTTGATGAGTGGCCACCATTGAAATAAATCTATATTTCTATGTGAATCCAGGAGGAGAACCATAGGATAGAACAAAGAAATTAAAGAGAAAAGTTCTTATACTTTTATAAAGTAAGGGGTTTGAAGTAGTATCTAGGATAGGGATATACCTACAAGCCTTGCTTGGTTCAATGGGAAGAATATAACTTTATAAATCTAGATGAATTATTGTATCTCTGCGGTAGTTGTAGTTACAATATTCAATAGATAGAAGATTTAAGGTCAGGAGACCAAGATCGTAGTATAAACCTTGCAAATCAACAACCTGATAACCAATTTGAATGTGATAAGAAGATAGAATTGTATAATTGTTCGATGTGCCTCAACCCTAGAATTCTAATCATTATGGTTACAACCGTTGCTTGCTTTGCTATTTTCATAATTTTCTATTTCTTATTTATTTATAATTTTTATTCATAATTTCACAAACACATTGATACTTTACAACACTTAATACTTCATTGTCTAAACCTAAAAGTTGGGTAAAATTCTAGTATCATAGTCCTTATGGAAATGATATCTAACTGTCTAAGTCACTATATTAGTTATACGATCACGTGCACTTGCGTGTGCATTTGAGAGGCAACAAGTTGGTGATCATGGGAATATTTATATGTCCAAGCACCAATATTCACCTAGATTTAGAGTTGTTTTGAGAGCCATAATGTGCCTTTTTAGTATAATTATGCTTGAAGTGTGTTCTTTATCTAATGGACATGATTAGTATATACAGGGCTAGATTGTGATGAATAAGACGTGATTGGATGCATTGATGATATGCAAGGGCGAAGAGAGAAAATTAAGGCAGTAGAAAATAACTCAGCAAGGCAAACTGGAAGTCAGAACTTCCGATTTGTGTGGTTAGTACATCGCAGAGAGGGAAATAATGGTATTTGAAAAATTCAGCAAGGTACCGCAATATCACCACATCTCAGTGAGGAAACATTTCCCAATTGTCAATATTCCAGAGGCTTAGAGTGATACTATCAGTATGCGGTAAAATTCTAGTTGCCATTTTTTCAAAATCTGAGGATTAGTGCATTTCGGAGGAAGATGAATTCACAATTGTCAAAAAAAATTAGCCCTTCACGATATCACCGCATTGCGGTGATGAGCCTAATTGCAATCATCCCAAAATATAACCTTTCGCGATGTCCTAAATCTATGAGAAATATGTTATTTGATACCACAACACGACATCCCGAAGGTTTAAATAGGGTCTTTTGTGCCCATCTATAATAGGAAAAATTCAGAACACATTGGAAATCATAGTAGCGGTGGAAAAACACAAGATTCTCTCTCTTAGGGTTCTTAGAATTTCTTTTGAACTTCATCACTTCAAGATAAATTATTGGTATGATTAATTACTTATTTTGGATGGTGAATTCAAACATGAGTGGATAAATACTGTTGTTTTGCGGTTGAGGCCAAGAACATGATTACTCTTTGATATTTTTTATCGTAATTTCATGTTGGATTATCATATGGGTCGTTCTTAATTTCTTGAGCTTACTATTTTGATGAGTGGCCACCATTGAAATAAATCTATATTTCTATGTGAATCCAGGAGGAGAACCATAGGATAGAACAAAGAAATTAAAGAGAGAAGTTCTTATCCTTTTATAAAGTAAGGGGTTTGAAGTAGTATCTAGGATAGAGATATACCTACAAGCCTTGCTTGGTTCAATGGGAAGAATATAACTTTATAAATCTAGATGAATTATTGTATCTCTGCGGTAGTTGTAGTTACAATATTCAATAGATAGAAGATTTGAGGTCGGGAGACCAAGATCGTAGTATAAACCTTGTGAATCAACAACTCGATAACCAATTTGAATGCAATAAGAAGATAGAATTGTATGATTGTTCGATGTGCCTTAACCCTGAAATTCTCATCATTATAGTTACAACCGTTGCTTGCTTTTCTATTTTCATAATTTGCTATTTCTTATTTATTTATAATTTCTATTCTCAATTTCACAAACACCTTGATACTTTACAACACTTAATACTTCATTGTCTAAAACTAAAAGTTGGGTAAAATTCTGGTTGCTTAGTCCTCGTGGGAATGATATCTGACTGTCTAAGTCACTATATTACTTGTAAGATCACGTACACTTGTGTGTATGTTTGAGAAGAAATAAGTTGGTGATCTTGGGTGTATGTATATGTCCAAGCACCAATATTCACCCAGATTTAGACTTGTTTTTAGAGCCATGATGAGCTATTTTAAGTATAATTGAGCTTGAAGTGTGTTCTTTATCTAATAAACATGATTAGTATTTGCAGGGCTAGATTGTGATGAATTACACATCATTGGACGCATTGATGATAAGCAAGGGTGAAGATAGCAAACAAAGGCATTAGATAATAGCTCTGCAAGGCAAACTGGAAGTCAGAACTTTCAATTGGTATGGTTAGCGTATCACTAAGAGGGACATAATGGCATTTGTCAAAATCCAACAAGGTACCGCGATATCACTGCATCACGGTGTGGAGCTATTTCGCAATTGTCAAGATTCCAGAGGCTTAATATTATCTACCACAACGCGGTAAAATTTCAGTTGCCAGTTTTTCATAATCTGAAGCCTAGCACATCATGGAGGAAGATGAATTCATAATTATCAAAAACCAGTAGCCCTCCGCAATATTACCATATCACGGTGATGAGCCAAATCGCAATATTCCCCAAATAGTAATCTTCTGAAATGGCCTAAATCCATGAGAAATATGGCATTTGACAGTACCTCATGACATGCCAAAGGTCCAAATCAGGTCTTTTGTGCCCAACTATAAAAGGAAAAATGTAGAGCACTTTGGGGACACTTTGGAAAGCATAGTAGCGGGGGAAAAACATAAGATTCTCTCTCTTAGGTTTCTTCGAATTTCTTTTGAACTTCATCACTTCAAGATTAATTCTTGGTATGATTAATTGCTTATTTTTTATGGTAAATTAAAACATGAGTGGATAAATACCATTGTTCTGGGGTTGAGGCTAAGAGCATGATTACTGTTTGATATTTTGTATCATAATTTCATGTTGGATTATTATTTGGGTCGTTCTTAATTTCTTGAGCTTACTATTTTAATGAATGGACACCATTGAAATAAATTTATATTTCTAAGTGAATATAAGAGGAGAATCATATGATAGAACAAAGAAATTAAAGAGCAAGGTTCTTATCCTTTTATGAAGTAAGGGGTTTGAATTAAAATCTAGGATAGGGATATACCTACAAGCCTTGCTTGGTTTAATGGCAAGAAGATAACTTTATAAATCTAGATGACTTGTTGTTCTCTAGGGGAGTTGTAGTTATAATATTCAATAGATAGAAGATTTGAGGTCAGGACACCAAGATCATAGTATAAAGCTTATGAATCAACAATCAGATAACAAATTTGAATGTGACAAGAAGATAGAATTGTATGATTGTTTAATGTGCCTCAACCTTGGAATTCTCATCATTACGGTTACAACCGTTTCTTGCTTTGCTATTGTCATAATTTTCTATTTCTTATTTATTTATTTATAATTTCTATTCACAATTTCACAAACACGTTAATACTTTACAACACTTAATACTTCATTGTCTAAAACTAAAAGTTGGGTAAAATTCTAGTTGCTTACTCCCCATGGGAACGGTATTTGACTATCTAAGTCCCTATATTACTTGTATGATCACGTGCACTTGCATGTGTATTTGAGTGGCAACAAGTTGGTGATCTTGGGCATATTTATATGTCCAAGCACCAAAATTCTCCTAGATTAGACTTGTTTTGAGAGCCATAATATGCTATTTTTAGTATAATTAAGCTTGCAGTGTGTTCTTTATATAATAGATATGATTAGTATTTGTAGGGCTAGATTGTGATAAATTAGACATGATTGGATGCATCAATGATATGCAAGGGTGAAGAGAGCAAACAAAGGCATTGGAAAATAGCTCTGTAAGGCAAACTGGAAGTCAGAACTTTCAATTGGTGCGGTTAGCGCATCACGGAGAGGGACATAATGGCATTTGTCAAAATCCAGTAAGGTACCACGATATCACCATGTTGCAGTGAGGAGATATTTCCCAATTGTCAAGATTCCAGAGGCTTAGCATGATACAACCATGACGCGGTAAAATTCAAGTTACCAGTTTTTCAAAATCTAAAGCTTCGTGCGTCGCAGAGGAAGATGAATTTACAATTGTCACAAACCAGAAGCCCTTCACAATATCACCGCATCATGGTGATGAGCCAAATCGCAATCGTCCCAAAACAGTAACCTTCCACGATGGCCCAGATCCGTGAGACATATAGAATTTAATAGCACGACGCTATGCACCGAAGGTTTAAATTGGGTCTTTTGTGCCCAACTATAAAAGGAAAAATTTAGAATACTTTGGGGACACTTTGGAAATCATAGTAGTGGCAGAAAAATACAAGATTCTCTCTCTTAAGGTTCTTAGAATTTTTTTGAACTTTATCACTTCACGATTGATTATTGGTATGATTAATTGCTTATTTTTGATGTTGAATTCAAAAATGAGGGACTAAATACCATTGTTCTGTGGTTGAGGCCAAGAACATGATTACTCTTTGATATTTTTTATCGTAATTTCTTATTGGATTATCATCTGAGTTCTTAATTTCTTGAGCTTACTATTTTGATTAGTGGCCACCATTGAAATAAATCTATATTTCTATGTAAATCGCAAAGGAGACTCATAGGATAGAACAAAGAAATTAAAGATCAAGGTTTTTATCCTTTTATGAAATAAGGGGTTTGAATTAGCATCTAGGATAGGGATATACCTAGAAGACTTGCTTAGCTCAATGGCAAGAAGATAACTTTATGAATCTAGATGAATTGTTGTATCTCTATTGGAGTTGTAGTTACAATATTTAATAGAAAAAAATTTGAGGTTGGGATACCAAGATCGTAGTATAAACCTTGTAAATCAACAACCCAATAACTAATTGGAATACGATAAGAAGATAAAATTGTATGATTTTTTGATATGCCTCAACCCCGGAATACTTATCATTACTGTTACAACCGTTGCTTGCTTTGCTGTTGTCATAATTTGCTATTTCTTATTTATTTATAATTTCTATTCACAATTTCACAAAAAACTTGATACTTTACAATACTTAATACTTCATTGTCTAATAGTTGCTTAGTCCTTGTGGGAATGATATCTGAATATCTAAGCCACTAAATTACTTGTACGATCAGGTACACTTGTGTGTGTATTTGAGAGGCAATATGTTGGTGATATTGGGTGTATTTATATGTCCAAGACCAATATTCACCTAGATTTAGACTTATTTTGAGAGCCATAATGTGCTATTTTGAGCATAATTAAGATTGAAGTGTGTTCTTTATCTAATGGACCTGATTAGTATTTACATGGCTAGATTGTGATGAATTACACATGATTGGATGCATTGATGATATGTAAGGGTGAAGAGAGCAAACAAAGGCATTGGAAAATAGCTCAGCAAGGAAAACTGGAAGTCAGAACATCTAATTGGTGCGGTTAGCGCATCACAGAGAGGGACATAAAATGTCCCTAGATCCGATAATCAGGTAAAAATTTATGGAGATTTTAAGTTTCAATAATTAAACACCGTTATTTTAACCTTTAACGCATCGCAGAGCAGGCCAGTCTTCCATTTGGCAAATTCCAGTGAGGGTCCGCGATCCTGGCGCATTGCGCCATATGCCTGCTTGACATTTGTCCAGTTCTAGTGTCAAAGCACGATACTACCACATCGCGGTGAACTTCCAGGTCTTAATCAGTGAAGGACTGTGATTTCCCCATGTAGCGCCATAGACCATTTTCCCAGTTGTCGATTCCAGTAACACAGAGCGATAGCGCCACATCGCACTAGTCTAGAAAATTAGGATTTTCAGTCAGTTCTGAGTTTTAATTCCAAGGGCTTTTAAGTAGTTTTTCCTTGTCCCAGTCACCCCTAAACACGAAATTAAGTCTCTAATAACCTACTTGGGCATTATTCTAATAAAATATTCCCCAAAATCAAGAATATTTACTCAAGTAGCAAAACCTTAACCTTCAAGAATCAAGGTCAAACCTCAAGAAATCTCCATCAATCCTTCCAAATTCTTCATCCCAGGTATGTTAGATGTTCATCTATGAATTCCTTTCATCCATAGAGTTCAAGCAACCCTTTTAAATTATAAAATTGTGATTTTTTCAAGTTATTATGTTTTAAATTTGCGATTTCACCCATGAGTCTCCATGACTATGATTCTATACCATGTTACCATGAAATTGTTGTTATTATTTAATCCTCCATGTTTTAATGTTTTTAATGAACAAGACTATTATTTAACTCTATTATGTCAGATTCATGCAATTTCTATTTGTTTTAGGATATTCCTATGATTATTTTGAACCATGAACTATAAGTGTTTGATAAAATGTCTACAAAAGTGATTGATTTAATAAAAACCTTTATGCTTTGTCCCCTAAGATTTAGTGTTTTTTCAGTATTATTATTCGGAGTCCTGGGGGTATTGAATACCCAAAATTCATAGCTGTTTATTTAAGTCTAGTCTCAGTACATTACAGAATAACTTCAGATTATACTATGAGCATTTTTAGAATAGTCATATATTAATTAGTTTAAATCAGAATAGTCTAGTATTTCAGTGTCTTTCAGTTGGGAGTAGGATTTAGCACCGAGCTAGTGTAAGATGGTGGCTTCCTCGTCAGATAGGCATAGCTATTAGCAGCAGTCCCTATACTCCAGAACTATGTAGCCAATTTAGGATATGAGAAGTCACCCGTTAGATTAGGGTTGACTATCTCGTAGGGGTCACCCGTCA
Organism: Capsicum annuum; assembly: GCF_002878395.1. NCBI lineage: Eukaryota > Viridiplantae > Streptophyta > Magnoliopsida > Solanales > Solanaceae > Capsicum > Capsicum annuum. Next base: position 103,802,287 of record NC_061119.1, read on the forward strand.
GTTCAGGCTTGACACCCTTAGTCCTTTGGACATTATATCAGTTTAGTGGATCCACATAGCCATTGTTAGTATTCGTGGAATAGTATTAACACCCTTCCAACTGGGGTTATAGGTTGGACCCCGATTAGCTCAAATTGTGGAATGTCAGTTTGATGATACCTCCCACAGTCTCAAATATAGTCCTTGTTATAGTCCCAGCTCAATTATTCAATCTTAGTGTTGTTTGACCAAAGGATACAAATATTAACATTTTTTTAGTATTTTGGTTTATAGATTTAACTCAGTTTAGGTTATATGCTTGGTCATGCATCCTCAGTATTTATAAATCTTCATACATTTTGAGTATCTACAGATTCCATGCTCTTTATTTGGTACTTCATATTTTATATACATATCCAGTTAATTATTATTATTACTCTTTATGAGGCCATGTATATAATCCTACCTCATTTAGCATACCAGTACATTCAAAGTACTGATCGCATACTTTTCTTTTGCACTATGATGTATCATATCAAAGGTACTGACGCTCAGTTCTCGAATCGCACCTAGTCCCTCAGATCATCTGTAGTTCAGTTGCAGTGGTAAGTCCTCATCATCTAAGGATGGATTATATTACTTTATATCTTTATCTCAGTAGTTAGCAGAGTTAGTTGGGGCCTGTCCCATTAACTCACAGTATTTAGTTTAGAGGCTTTTCAAATACTACAGTTAGCTATTTAGATTATTCATATTTTAGTATTTTGCTAGATTCGTAATTTAGGAATCATTTCATGATTTAAATCCCTATGGCAATTTAGTTATTCTTCCATATTTATGATTATATTATTCAGTACTCACAGCAGGTACCAGCTCATAGATTAGCTTGTGGTCCCTCGGGATTGTAAGCACCATGTAACGACTAGGGGGTAGTCTCGGGTCGTTACAGTCACTATTCCTAATTAGTTCTTGCCTGTCCCTTAGTCTACATTACAACTCAAAAAAGTCCTTATTGATCCTAAGCTTTACATTTGACTATTAGTGGAGCATTAACTAAGGGAAAGCTTATGGTTCATTGTGTGTAACTTGTGAATTCGTTGTAAGAGTGAGCATAATTTAATTCTTGTACCCATTGTGCTATAAATTGCATTATTATGAGTGATTATGGGTAACTCTCTTGTTGTAAGGGGCACATGTTTGATGAATGTAGGTGATTTGTATGATGTCCTTGATTGAATAATAAGCATGGGTTTTCCACTTATGTGAGTCAATTTTGGAGGCTAGGATGTTTTGAAGTAGTGTTCTTGAGCTTTCAATTGTGTAAATAATGTTCTTTATGTAGAAGCTTGCATTCCATATAGTCATTATAGTACTAACTTGAGTGTCTTTATTTTAGTAGAAGTGTAGTGTCACCTCAGATTTTTATGCTTAGAAGTAAAGAGTTATTCAAGGACGAACAAGGATTTAAGTGTGGGGTGATGATCTGAGGTGATTTTATACACTTTTATATCATTATTCTAGCTTATTTTGCCTTTTTTTGAGAGAAAATCGTGTGCTTAATGTCTTCATACTGATATAAATAAGCATTTAAGTGTCCAAATGTGTGATTACAATGTCCAAAGTAATTTTCAAACAAGTTTGTATTTAATTGAGTCATTTAGAGTTCAACCTGGAAAACTAGTTTTACTAGCTTGAGCTACGTGTATATCTAGTTGGCTTCGTTTAATTTTAATGTATTTAATTTGTTCCAAATATTTTAAATGTGTAATTATGAGTGGAATAACTTGTTTGCCATATGCAAAGTTCAATCTAATTAAGTCAAGAGACGGAATACTAAGTGGAAGATCATTGCAAATTTGCCTTATCTTAGCTCTTGTTTTGATTTTTTTGAGGTTATTGTGTTGTTTTGATCATTAATATGGTGTGTGATATTTTAGGAGGATTTTTAAGGTAAATATGATGATATATTGATGATCTAAAGGCTAAAAATTCATTGAAAATACACTACAAAAGGCATGGACAAAGGATAGGACGTTCTACACTTAACCAAAATTTTAGAAGTAAATTCCAGTGAGTCGACGCAAAGTCGATGTGTCGCATCAAAATTCCAAGTCCAACCAGTCCAGCGACGCATCGCGTTGCTCAAATTTAATTTTGTGCCGACATAGTAGCCTTGTCCCATTATGATTAAGAAAAGGGCACACATTTTAAGGAAAGGGAATCTTGGAAATCATTGATTTTATTTTAATCCCACCAAAATTAGGTATATATATTATATATATATATTATGTAACCTGGATAATTGTTGGAAGAGATGAACACGATTTCAAGAAAAAGATGGAGGCTGCTACACAGTTTAATTAGGTTTTAATTATTTTATTTAGCGTTTAATTTTTCATGTCATGTATTCAATTATTTGGATCATGATTATGAATATTATAGGCTAAAAACCTTATTTTCGGGGTTAAAGCCAAGAAAATGATTACTATTGTTTTGGATTAAATTTCGATTAATTTTGCTTATCATAATTGGTTGTTTATTTATTCTTGTTTTAACTATTTTAAGGATTCACGACCCTTAGAATACATATATTGTCGACCTTTAGATCTCGAGAGAGGGAATAGGAAGATAGAACCTGGAAATAAATAAAGTTTGGGTTTTTATTCTTTTATAAAATAAAGAATCAAACTTAGTGTCTAAGACAGGAATGTACTTAGATGCCTTACTTGATTCATACCGATGGCTTTAATTAACTTAATTGGATTATTACATCACCACTCAATGATGTAGTTGTAAGGTCCATATTAGGAAAAAGATTAGAGGCTCGAAAACCATGATCATGCAATTAACCCTACGAATCAACAACCAAGATAAGCAAGTTAATGAAGGAAATTCAATGACATAGTATGATTGCTTGAAGTGCTTTAACCCTGGGCTTTAATTCATTGATTGTCCCAAGACTTATATTTTACGCATTAATTATTTTAGTTTATTTTTAATTCACTAAATTACTATTGCACAACAACTTTCAATTGTCGCAAATACAGGATAATGAAGCTAAGGAGAGTAGAGTATCAAGATTTGGATGAAAACGGTAATAAAAGAGTAAATTTTTGAATGGAATTCATTCATTACCTCTGTAATTTGAACAAAGCAAGAAATCAAGAGGAAGGAGTTGCAAGATCGATCAGCATCTTCAACAGGAGGAATCAAAACAGTAGTGTAAAAGGCGGGTGGAGCTTACATGTGGTTTAGAAAACTAATATTTTTTGGAAACCCTACTCTTTCTATTTTTTATTTTGTTTTAGGTTGGGACGGGTATGGTAAAGTGTAGGATTTTGTTTTGTTGTGAGATGGGTTGGTCCATTAAGTGATAATTATTAATAAAATGCAAAATTAACCCCTCCTCCAAAAAAAAATCTAAACTGTGAACTAAAATTAAATTGTTGTTAAATCAAGTCTATATGAGATTGATATTTGGGCTTTCTTGAAGCCACTTTACTACTTGATAAGACCACGTACACTTGCGTATGCACTTGGGCACTGTCAACCAGCTAGAAAATGGAGCAAAAAGTCTGAAAACCAACTTTCTAGGGTTCCATATGCTCCACACTACAGCGTGGGCAAACAAGAAAGTTCGGGTTCAAGGAAGTCCAAAAAGCGGGCAAGCAGTGGTACTCCAAACACACTAAAACCAAATACATTCTGGAAGTTTTTATTGATAGGGCGAGTTTGCTAAGGGATTTCCCGAGCATGGTGCGACAAATAAAGAAGCTGAATATGAACTTCATCTTTCATCAGCCTACTGAGTGTAATTTGTACTTAGTACATGATTTTAATGCGAATTGGGATCCAAGTGACCCAGATCATGAACTGAAGATTCATGGTAAAAAGGTTCATTTTATAGCTATGGATATCAATGATTTGCTGGGTATGCCTAAAGCAGATACAAACCAGTTGAGGTAATTGATTGTCACTCCTCCTTATGCATATATCAAACATTTGTTGTGCTGTACACGCTTATCTGCTAGGTGGACAAGGCATCGGGTTACTGGCTTGCATAACTCTTTTCCTTATGCACAAATAAACAAGGAGGCCCTGATGTGGGGACACATTGTATATCATTGCCTTATTAAAAGCAAACATATGACAGAGGTTCTATGTAACCGAGTATGTCTAATTTATGCTCTAATATATGATAATATTGAGATTAATATTGGCCAGGCCATATTCCCATCTATGAAGAAAGCACGCTACCATCTAGGGTGTATCTATAGTTTTGGAGGACTCCTGACTAGGTTCTTAAGGAGGCTTAGGGTGGATGAGGAGGAGTTGGATTACAATATGGATGTTGTCACTTACTGATTGATATTACGACTGCGAGGAGCATTGATAGGGCCTACGGCCCAATCTTGACTATGGCTGAGCGTCAATCTCGGGCTGATGTGATATCTACTCGGATGTTTGGTCTACAAATGTTACAGCTGTGGATAGGGGAAAGATCTATAACAAATAAAGAACTTTGTGCGGTGGGGTTAGATTACCCCCTGGGTCATCATGCTAGAACTTTGCTGCAGATTGGGCCTGAGCTCGTGGAATCTGTTAATGATAATGTACCTATTGATGCTGAGAGACAGTACCCAGACTCAGATATTTAGTCAGATGCTGAGGATCAATCTGATGAGGGCGAGGGCGATGCAGAAGCTAATGATGTTTATGAATAGGAGGGTCCAAATGATGCCATGACAGAGATAGTGCCCTTTGACTGAACAGGGAGTATGATGCCACCTTGCCTTATGTTTATTGATAGCACTGGGATAGTGTTATGTTTAAGTGTGGGGTGGTTGTCCTTCATTTTCATCTCTGATTTCTATCTTGGTTTATTTTGGTTGGACAATTTCTATTTCTTTTATGTTTTGTTGGATTGTAATAGTTAGTAAGTTGAAAGACGGATTTGTGCAAATTTTCCTAACGACATTTTTTGTAGTTTGCTATCAATTTAAAGTGGTTGTTTTATTTATTTTCACCCTCCTTGGCGAATTTCAGCTTACAGTAATTATTTTTGCTCTTTTTGGAAATTCAAAATAAATGATCATAGCTAATGCGTTCCCTTATGATAGATGGATGACGACCATCCTAAGGGGATCACAACTTTAGAGAAGTGCTGTGGTGGGCCATTTTTTGCATTGATTTGGGCTGAATTGAAATTAAAAAAAATAAAAAACAAAAGCATGTTTGAAATTTCAAAAGATTTGATTATGAACTGCGGTAAAATACGAGTTGTTGGATTAATGTTGATTTTGAAAAAGAACGAGATTGGGAACCGTAAGGATCTGATTTGATTCCTTGCATACATAGTGAGTGTGAGTATTTGTGTATATTCTACATGTATAGGAGTGTCTAGAACTTTCTTGGTGTGTTTGCAAAGCAAAATAAAGGGTGTTGGATGAAGGAAATAATTTAAGCATTTATTTATTAGCCTAATTGTAAAAACTTTATTTACCTACCCTTATGCATGTCCTTAGTTAGCCCTATTGAGCCTATAGCCTAATTTCTTTGGTAGTCGCATATGTAGCCTAATCCCTTCTTTGATAGACCTTGATTTGAGCAATAGCTCTGTAGCACTTTAGTATATATGATTAAAGGAGTAGGGAGTGTGGAATTGAAGTATGAGAAATGTGAAAGTGAAGCCCTAAAGAAATGGTTATTTGTGTGTTTAATTGTGATGGTAAGGAGTTATAAGAAATGTGAAAGAAATTTCAGCTTTTGTAGCCCGATTTTTGTTATAATGAACTTGTTTTGGCCCTGGTCCATTTCAGACACTGTGCACCTCAACCAAGGTGAATAACTTTAGTTGAGGGTGGCTATGATAGGGGTGCATAACAGTAAATGGGTGTGAAGAAGAGCTAAAAGTTGAATCATAGTGCAAAAGAAAAATATTTCTACCATAACTGTAGTTAATGTGCTTGATAAAATTAGGGTGAAACGAATGATGTGTGAAGGTAATGAAGTAGAAAGTGGGTTGATAGAATGTGATTGATTGAAGATTGATGTGTATTAAAGTTCTTAGGGAGATTAGTCACTATTTCCTATATATTTCCTACCCGTCCCTTAGCCTACATTACAACCATGGAAGACCTAATTGATCCTATGTCTCAACACCTGACGATTAGAAGAGTAGTACACTAAGGGAAAACTTATGGTTCACTATCTATCATGTATTAATTCTTTGTGGAGAGTGAGTGATTGAATTTTGATATTCCCCTAATATGAAAAATGGAAAAATTATGAGTGGTATGGGGAAACTCAATTATTGTGAGGGTGCATGCGGATGAAAATCTGAATTTCTTACTATGTTGTTTGATTAAGTGATTTGATTAAGTTTGCCAACAAAGCAAATGTCACAATTGAGATAGTGAGTTTTGAAATAAATTATTCATGAGCATAATAGTATTTTTGACATGTTTTGAGATGAAAAGTCATTGTTATAAATTGTAAGCGCCCAATGCAAGCATAACTCTTTAGTTGTGATGTGAAGATTGATTAAGGGATTGTATTTGTGATTGTTCGAGGATGAACAACGTTTTAAGTGTGGGGTGGTGATCTTGGGCTATTTATATGTCCAAGCACCAATATTCACCCAGATTTAGGCTTGTTTTGAGAGCCATAATGTGCTATTTTGAGTATAATTGAGCTTGAAGTGTGTTCTTTATCTAATGGACATGATTAGTATTTGCAGGGCTAGATTGTGATCAATTAGCAATGATTGGATGCATTGATGATATGCAAGGGTAAAGAGAGCAAACAAATGCATTGAAAAATAGCTCAGCAAGGTAAACTGGAAGTTAGAACTTTCAATTTGTGTGGTTAGCGCATCGTGGAGAGGGACATAATAGCATTTGTCAAAATCCAGCAAGGTACTGCAATATCACTACATCGCGGTGAAGAGCCATTTCATAATTATCAAGATTCTAGAGGCTTAGCGCGATACAATCGGGATGCGGTAAAATTCTAGTTGCCAGTTTTTCAAAATCTAAAGCTTAGCGCATCGCAGTGGAAGATGAATTCATAATTGCCACAAACCAGTAGTCCTTCCCAATATAACCGCATCATGGTGATGAGCCAAATCGTAATCGCCCCAAAACAGTAACCTTCCGTGATGGCTCAGATCCGTAAGAAATATGGAATTTAATAGCACGACGCAACACGTAGAAGGTCCAAATCGGGTTTTTTGTGCCCAACTATAAAAGAAAAAATTCAAAAAACTTTAGGGACACTTTGGAAATCATAGTAGTGGCAGAAAAACACAAAATTCTCTCTCTAAGGGTTCTTATAATTTCTTTTGAACTTCATCACTTCAAGATTAATTCTTGGTATGATTAATTGCTTATTTTTTATGTTGAATTCAAAAATGAGAGGCTAAATATCAATGAGTGGCAACTATTGAAATAAATCTAAATTTCAATGTAAATCTCGGACGAGAATCATAGGATAGAACAAAGAAATTAAGGAGCAAGGTTTTTATCCTTTTACGAAATAAGGGGTTTGAATTAGCATCTAGGATAGGGATATACCTAGAAGACTTGCTTAGTTCAATGGCAAGAAGATAACTTTATGAATCTAGATGAATTGTGTTATCTCTGCTGGAGTTGTAGTTACAATATTCAATAGATAAATAATTTGAGGTTGGGATACCAAGATCGTAGTATAAACCTTGCGAATCAACAACCCGATAACCAATTAGAATGCGATAAGAAGATAGAATTATATGATTGTTCGATGTGCCTCAACCCTTGAATTCTCATCATTACTGTTACAACAGTTGCTTTCTTTGCTATTGTCATAATTTGCTATTTCTTATTTATTTATAATTTTTATACATAATTTCACAAAACCTTGATACTTTACAACACTTAATACTTCATTGTCTAAAACTAAAAGTCGGGTAAAATTCTAGTTGCTTAGTCCTCATGGGAACAATATCTAACTGTCTAAGTCACTATATTACTTGTACGATTACGTACACTTGTGTGTGCATTTGAAAGGCAACAAGTTGGTGATCTTGGGCGTATTTATATGTCCAAGTCTAATAATCACCCAGATTTAGACTTGTTTTGAGAGCTATAATGTGCTATTTTAAGTATAATTAATCTTGAAGTGTGTTCTTTATCTAATGGACATGATTAGTATTTGCATGGCTAGATTGTTATGAATTAGACATGATTGGACGCATTGATGATATGCAAGGATGAAGATAGCAAACAAAGGCATTGGAAAATATCTCAGCAAGGAAAATTAGAAGTCAGAACATCTGACTGGTATGGTTAGCGCATCGCGGAGAGGGACATAATGGCATTTGTCAAAATCCATCAAGGTACTGTGATATCACAGCGTCGTGGTGAGGAGCCATTTCCCAGTTGTCAAAATTCTAGAGGCTTAGCACGATACTACTACGATGCGGTAAAATTCCAGTTGCCAGTTTTACAAAGTCTAAAACTTAGTGTGTTGTGGAGGAAGATGAATTCACAATTATAAAAAGTAGCCCTCTGTGATATCACCACGTAACAGTGATGAGCCAAATCACAATCTTCCTAAAATAGTAACCTTCCATAATGGCCTAGATCCGCGATAAATATGGCATTTGACAGTACGACACGACGCGTCGAAGGTCCAAATCTGGTCTTTTGTGCCCAGCTATAAAAGGAAAAATTTAGAACATTTTGGGGACACTTTGGGAAGCATAGTAGCGGCAGAATAAAATAGGATTCTCTCTATTAGGGTTCTTAGATTTTTTTTTGAACTTCATCACTTGAAGATTAAATCTTGGTATGATTAATTTCTTATTTTTTATGTTGAATTCAAACATGCGTGGATAAATATTGTTGTTCTGGGGTTGAAGCCAAGAACATGATCACTGTTTGATATTTTTATCATAATTTCATATTGGATTATCATCTGGGTTGTTCTTAATTTCTTGAGCTTATTATTTTGATGAGTGTCCACCTTTGAATCTATTTTTCTATGTGAATCTAAGAGGAGAATAATAGGATAGAACAAAGAAATTAAGGAGCAAGGTTCTTATCCTTTTATTAAATAAGGGGTTCGAATTAGCATCTAGAATAGGGATATACCTAAAAGCCTTGCTTGGTTCAATTGCAAGAAGATAACTTTATATATCTAGATGAATTTTTGTATCTCTATGGGATTTGTAGTTACAATATTCAATAAATAGAAGATTTGAGGCCAGGATACCAAAATCGTGGTATAATCCTTGCGAATCAACAACCCAATAACCAATTTGAATGTGATAAGAAGATAGAATTGTATGATTGTTTGAGGTGCCTCAACCCTTGAATTCTCATCATTACTGTTACAACTTTTGCTTGATTTTCTATTGTCATATTTTGATATATCTTATTTAGTTATAATTTACATTCACAATTTCACAAACACCTTGATACTTTACAATGCTTAATACTTCGTTGTCTAAAACTAAAAGTTGGGTAAAGTTCTAGTTGCTTAGTCCTCATGGGAATGATATCTAACTGTCTAAGTCACTATATTGCTGGTACAATCATGTGCATTTGCATATGTATTTGAGCGGCAATAAGTTTTTGGCATCGTTGCCTGGGACTAGTATAATTAGTAAATTGCTAAATTTTTGTTTTTTGATAATAAGTTTAAGTGTTAACGACTTGATCTTAGTTGCTAAATTTTTGCAGAATTAGTTGACTATAGGACTGGAGAGAGATAATAAGTTGGTAGAGCCTTTTGCAGAACCAGAACGGATATTTCAACAAAGGCGAAGAGCTCAATATCCCCTTCAACAGGTTTAAATGGCTCATCCAGTCGATCCGAATGACCCTATTGATCCAAATGCCAGAAATGTCCCAGCTCTGGTTATACTAAGTGTTATTGCTCAAACAGATGCTAGACCTATTCGTGAGGTGGCAATCCTACTTATGAACCATGTTACTAACAGTATTCATAAGACCAAGCCAGGTGGTCGATTTGAATTGAAGCAGATATAGTGTAATTATTTAATTCAGCGGGACATTTCTATGGCCTTTCATATGAAGACCCGCAATAACACATACAAACCTTCCTGAAAATAAGCAATACTTACATTCTTGAAGGGGTGAATACTAGTTATGTCAGATTGACACTCTTCCCTTTTTCTTTAATTGGGGAAGTAAAGAGATGGCTACATGCTGAACCACAACTCTTCATCAATTCATGGGAAGATCTAGCTCAGAAGTTCCTTATTCGATTCTTTCCATCAGGGAAGACTGGACATTTGAGAAGTGAGATTTTGAGTTTCTGACAAAAAAAAGGAGAGAATCTCTACCAAGCTTAGGAGCGATTTAAGGGTATGCTTAGAAATTTTCCTCACCATCATTAGTCTAATGATATCCTTGTTCATACCTTCATTAAGGGACTAGATCCAAACATCAAGACTCTCTTGGATTCAGCAGCAGGTGGGCAGGCTCTTGAAAATACTTATGACGGATTGTACACACTGCTGAATCAGATTTCACAAGGGAATCCTGATTGGCATGCTAATTCGAGGAGTGCCCTTAAGAAGGTTGCAGGGGTATTAGAGGTAGACCAGTTTAATAAATTATAAGTGTAGATTGTAGCAATTCAAAATCATATAATTACTCAACTAAATAACATAAAGTTAGGGGTTCCACAAGTATAAACTATAGCTAGTGCAGTCCAACAGGCAAATTCTTGGTGTGTGGTTTGTAGAAGTAGTGAGCATGTAGCAAATGCTTGTCCGGCTAATCCAGATTCTGTCAACTATATGGAGAATTCAAATCATCAGGGACAATAGAATTTCAGTAATACGTATAATCCCAACTGGAGAAACCATCCCAATTTCTTATGGGGCAGAAATCAGGCATAGAACACTAATCAGTATAAGGGGACAGTACAACAAAATCAATAGCAGGTTCCAAATAATCAAGATGCTACTTAAACAAGTAATGTGGAGGAGATGATGAAGCAGTTTTTAGCTCAACAAGTGTAATTTGCAGCAGAGTTGAAGAGTCAACAGTTGCTTACTAGAATTCTAGAGTTGCAACTCGGTCATATTGCAGGAGCACAAAATACAAGACCTCAAGAAGGCCTACCTAGTGACACAGAGGTGAAACCAAATAAGGTAAATCTAGTTACAACAAGAAGTGGGTTGCAGATAAAGGAGGAGGTACATAATCAGGTTCATCGCATAGCCAATAATAATAATTCTAAAGACAATGAGAAGAAAGAGGTAAAAAAAGTTGTAAGTGATGAAATTCAAGTGGAGAAGAAGACTTTACCCTTACCTTTCCCTCAAAGGAAAATGATGTATCACGAGGAGGAGATTTACAAGAAGTTCTTATATCTTTTAAAGCAGTTTCATATAATTCTTTCTCTTGTTGATATTCTGCAGAGTGTTCCAAAATATGGAAAATATCTCAACAATTGGGTGGCAAATAAGAATCGGCTGACAGAGTATGCTACACTTACACTTACTGAGAAGTGCACATCCAAGATTCAAAACAATCTACCCATGAAGCTGAAGGATCCAAGTAGTTTCACTTTGCAGATCATCATTGGGAAAACCATCAGTACTCGTGGATTGTGTGACTTAGGAGAGAGCATAAATCTTATGCCTACATCGTGGTACCAGAAGATGGGTCTTGGGAGTCCCAAACCCACTACTATTGTTCTTTAGTTTGCAGATAGGTCCCTTGCTAGGCCATATGGTATTATTGAAGATGTTTTGGTGCAAGTGGGATCACTAATCTTTCCGGAGGACTTTGAAGCTGATCCAGTTGTCCCATTTATTTTGGGATAACACTTCTTAACAATAGGATAGTCATTAATTGATGTAGAAGTAGGGAAGATAAGAATAAGAGCGCATGACAAAGTTAAGGTTTTTGATGTGTACAAGGCACTGAAATTGCTAGCTATATAAGATGGGTTGTCTGCTATATCCGTTATAGATCTCAAGTCTGATCAGAGGCTGTTATTGGTAGGTGATCCATTAGAGCGAGCTTTGGCAGGTCGTGATCTGTATCGAGATGTGGAGGCATTGGTGTTAATTCAAGTCATGAATTCAGTGGTCATTGAAATAAGAAAATCTCCTTTTAGCCATTGAATAGGCCAATTAGGCCATCCCCCAAACCCTCAATTGATGAAGCTCCAAAATTGAAGTTTAAGGTTTTGCCTCATCATTTGAAATATGTTTACCTTGATGACAATGAAACCTTGCCTATTATTTTATCTGTAGGTTTATCTGATAAGTAGGTAAATGAAGTAATGACAGTCTTGCAAAGAACGAAGAAGGTGATCGGGTGGCAGATATCTAACATTACAGGGATAAATCTGGATTTTGGAATGCACAAGATACACATGGAAGAAGGTTTCAAACCAAGGGTGTAGAAACAATGTAGGTTGAATCCAGTGATAAAAGATGTGGTATAGAAAGAGGTCATTAATTTGCTCGATAATGGGATTTTTTATCCAATGTCAGATAGTAAGTGGGTAAGCCCAAATCATTGCGTCCCAAAGAAAGGTGGTATGACCATAGTTACAAATGAAGACAATAAGCTAATTCCCACTCGTATGGTGACAGGATGGAAAATCTATATTGACTACCAAATGCTAAATGAAGCCACAAGAAAGGACCACTATCCCATTCTTTTCATTGATTAGATATTGGATAGGTTGGCAGGACAGGAGTACTACTAGTTTTTTGATGGTTACTTGGGTTATAATCAGATCACCATTGCACCTGAGGATCAAGAGAAGACTACTTTTACTTATCCGTATGGCACATATGCATTTAGACACATGTCTTTTGGCCTCTACAATACACCTATAATATTTTAGAGATGCATGATGGAAATATTCTACGACTTGGTTGAAGAATTTGTTGAGGTATTCATGGACAATTTCTTTGTTTATGGTGATTCTTTTGATAAATGCTTGCAGAATCTAGATCGAGTCCTAGCTCGATGTGAAAAGACAAATTTAGTGCTGAACTGGGAAAGTGGCACATTTTGGTGAATAAGGGAATAGTCCTTGGCCATAAAGTATCATGTAAAGGAATGAAAGTAAATAGAGCCAAAATTGAAGTGATCAAAAAGCTTCCACATCCAGTAACAGTCAAGAGAGTGCAAAGTTTCTTGGGGCATGCAAGTTTCTACAGGTGCTTTGTTCAATATTTTTCAAAGACTGCGAGCCCGATGTGTAAATTGTTAGAAAAAAAAGCCAAATTTGATTTTAAGGATGATTGTCAAGAAGCTTTTGAAAGGCTGAAGAAGAAGCTGATTGAAGCACCCATCCTGATTTCCCCAGATTAGAAGTTTCCATTTTTAATTAATGTGTGATGCAAGTAATGTGGCTATAGGATCTTTTTTTGGGCAGCGAAAAGACAAGCTATTCCATTCCATTTATTATTGTAATACCCCATACTTTATCTTAGCTAATTTCATCTAAAGAATGTCAAGTATTAGGTTCTAAATTAAATGATGGTTATTCCATGAGGAATTCTCAAGATTTTCTTTTTTTGTCATGTGGGAAATTCAATAAGCTTTCCATCAATATAAGATTCACCCAACTCTGATAACCGGGTCAGAAGTTATGACTATTTCAAGTTTCCATTGTAAAACAATGCAATATTAGTCAGTGGCGCACCACGCCACAAGAGGAAATGGTATTTGTCAAATTCTAGTAGGGGTCCTCGATTATGATGCATTGCGCCAGGGCCCAAATTTAGAATTGTATTTTTTCCAGTGTCTTAGGGTGATTTCCTCCGTATTGTACCAAAGTTCTGGGTCACAAAAGAAGGGGAAATGCGATGGCTCTGCGTTGCGCCATCCCTCAGTTTTCCAATTATCAAATTCCAGTGATACGGTGTGATAGCGCCGCATCGCCAGGGGTGCTGTTCGGGAAAATTTTACTGAAAGTAAATAACGCATCCAGGGTTAAAAGGGTCAACTTCCCACAACTATTTAAGCCCTTAAACACGTGATTCGTCCACTTTTCACCCAAAATACACTCTCTTCTCTCAAAAACCTCTCAAGAACAACCTAGGGCTTTTCATAGAAGATTCAGAATCAATAATTTCCTCCATCAATCTTCACAAAATCATGAAATAAGGTATGCATAATGTTCATTCATGGACTCCTTTCGTCTATGAAGCCCAAGAATCTCATTTCTAAAGTCAAGATTTTAGATTTCTTTATGAACTTCATGTTCGGTTTATTTTGTTTATGTTGAGAGTGATCAATTGAATTCAAATCCATGTTGGGTGATTAATGTTATGTGGAATTTATTTGTATAGATGTATATTCATGTGAACCTATGATTAAACACTAAGATGATGAAATTAGATGTGGAATCATGATGTGTAATTGTTGAATAATCGTGTTTACATATATTATGCCTATAATGTGTTTGATTAAATCCCTAGATGAAGGAAAAGTGCCTAACTAGCATGATACCATGAAATCCACTTGTATGTACAAGTTATGCCTATCACATATTTTGATAAAATGCTTCTATATAGATTATGATTTTAGTTATATGTTCAAGTAAGTTATGCTTGATCAGTTTCCTTCCATCGAGTCCTAGGGGTACTCGTACCCGAAACATTAACTGTGTACCTAGAGCCATATCATGTTTTCGCGATACTCTCAGCCAAGCTATGAATCCTTAGACTTCAAACAATCTTATGACTCAGGAAATCTCCATGATCTTATGAACTTAGTCAGTTGTTAGATATCAGTAGTATTCCATCAGTCAACAGAAATCAGTAACTCATACCATGTTCAGTTCAGTAATCATGTTCAGAGTCTATTCAGATAGGAGTAGGAATTAGCACCGAGTGAACCAAAGGATGGGAACACATACTATCAGATGTGGGTGTGATTCTTAGAAGTCATCCTTGCATTCCAGAACTATGTAGCCAGCATAGGTTAAGACATTGATATTGTCTAATGAGGGTTGATGATGTGCATAAAAACTGTCAGATAAGGGCCCCACTGTTCTCTATTGGGGATGCTATCAGATGAGGGTCACCCATAGCTTGTCCTTACTAGTGGTGCAGTATTGACACCTTTCCAATTAGAGTTCAAATTGGATCCCAACTCAGCAATAATGGCATATTAGGGGCATGTCGGTTAGATAACTACTTCCCACAGTTTCATGTTACGGAATCAGGACTGTCAAATACAGTCAATCAGTCTTAGTAATAGAACTCAGATAGTTTTTTAGATTTTAGGATTGTCAAATATAGTTAACTCAGATACAGTATGGAACTCAGATAGTTCCATCAGATTCAAGACTGTCAGATACAGTCACTCATGTTATCAATTATATTCAGATTCAGTAATTATGTTATGACAGTATTAGTGTCAGTTGTTATATCTCATATATGTACTCTTACGCTCATGATAGTTAGTCTATTATTATTTTTGTTCATGCATATGAACCCCATGCATTCAATCTACCTCACATACATACCAGTACATTCAAAGTACTGATGCATTTGCGCTATGGTGTCGTATACCATAGGTTCAGAGACATGAGCTCCAGAGCAACAATAGATTCTAGATATCTGCAGACAGAGTTAGAAGTGAGTCCTCATCTTTTGAGGACATGATTATTTCCCTATTATCTTATTAATCAGTTTATTAATTGGAGTTAGTTGGTTATATGTCCCATCAACTACTTACTCAGACATTTTATTCAGTTAGAGGCTTTCTAGACTATCATGTTTTAGACTTTAGTATTTTTAGTTTTGTTTTGGGTATTCTATTACCCCACAGAGATGTTATATCATTCAGATTATGTTCATTATTGAACCTTATGGCCTTTCAGTGTATGTTTTTGCATTATTATGTCATATTAGGCAGTGTACAGGTACAAATATCAGTCATGGGTTAGCTTATGGTCCTTTGGGGTCATGAGCATCATGTAGCATTACGGGTACCATATTTAGGCCTTTACAATTATGCTAGCAAAGTCATGAATGATGCCCAGATAAACTACACAGTCACAGAAAATGAAGTGTTAGCGATGGTTTATGCATTCAAAAAATTTAGAGCTTACTTAGTAGGCACCAAAATTTTTGTTCACATAGATTATGTGGCTATCAAGTATCTTTTCAATAAAAAGGATGCAAAGCCTTGACTGATCAGGTCAATTTTATTGCTACAAGAGTTTGACCTTGAGGTTCTTGATAAAAAAGGAGTAGAGAATGAAGTAGCAGACCATTTGTCACGGCTAGAGTCTCATGATCATATTGATGGTTACTCTCTCTCTATTTAGGAAGTGTTTTTGGATGAAAAATTGTTGGGTCTTGACATGTTGGAGATTTCATGGTTTGTCGATATTGTGAACTTAGTAGCATGTCAGTTTAACCTCTTGAATCCACCACTCAACAAAAGAAAGAATCTACTTCATAATTCTCGTGCTTATATATGGGATGAGCCGTATATTTTCAAATAGGGTCCTGATGGAATTGTATGTAGATGTGTTTTGGAAATTGAATTCATAAAACTGCTACAAAAGTATTATTCATCCCCTTATGGTGGACATCATGGAGGTGAAAGAACAACCCAAAAAGTGTTGCAATCATGTTTCTTTTGTCCAATATTGTTTTGAGACATAATAGCTTTCGAAAAAAGTTGTGTTCAATGCCAGAGGTTAGGTACAATTTCAAGGCGTCATGCGATGCCCCTTAACAACACCCTTGAAGTTGAAGTATTTGATATTTGGGGCACTGATTTTATGGGACCATTCCCACAATCAAATGGTAACTTATACATCTTAGTGGCGGTTGATTACATATCTAAATGGGTGAAAGATGCAGCTTATCCGGCTTATGATGCGAGAGTGGTATTAAAGTTTGTGAAAAAGCATATATTTTCCTTATTTGGCACTCCCCGAGCTATAATCAGTAATGGAGGTACGCATTTCATTAACACTTAGTTTAAAAATCTTTTAGCTAAATATGGTGTTAGGCACAATGTGTCCACTGCGTATCATCCATAAACAAGTGGTCAAGTTGAGGTGTCCAATCTAGAAATTAAGCAGATACTGCAGAAGTTTATTAATTGTCAACAAAAGAATTGGGCTGAAAAGCTAGATGATGCATTATGGGCATACCAGACAGCTTATAAGACACCCATTGGAACCTTTCCATATCATTTGGTTTATGGGAAAACATGTCATTTTCTTGTAGAGCTGGATCATCAACTTATTGGGCTGTTAAAAAGTTGAATCTTAAGATGAAGGCCGCGGGAGAAGAGATTATTGTAGATTGGTTAAATTGATGAGTTTTATCTCCACGCTTATGAAAATTCCAAGTTGTACAAGGAGAAAAATAAGAGATGGCACGACAGGCAAATTCAGGATAGAGTTTTTAAACCCAGACTTGTTTTGCTATTCAATTCAAGGTTAAATTTATTTCTGAAAAAATTGCAACCTAAATGGTTTGGGCCTGTTAAGGTGGTAAAAATGATGCCTCATGGAGTGGTTAAACTTTGAAATAAAGAGAAGACTGAGAAGTTTTTGGTAAATGGACAATACGTGAAGCATTATTGGGCTGATCATGGAGATAAACACAATATGTCCATCACTTTTACTGATGAGTGAGACTGAGCTAAGTCGTGCCACAACTAAAAATAAGGCACTATTTGGGAGGCAACCCACAAATTTAATGTAATAGATAGTTTAATTTTTAGTTGTTAAAGATAAAGAGAAAAATACAAAAAGATGAATCATGCCACAACCAAAACTAAGGTGCTGAGTGAGAGGCAACCCATTTTCTTCTTACAATATTTTCTTGTTTTTGTTTGATTTGTAGGGATGAGAAAATTGGAACCAAGGAGAACATCATGTTCAAGGAAGCAATCAGGTTTGCAAAAATTGATATGTGTAAGTTAGGTGTAAAAAAATTAGGTAAATAGGTTGAAAAATGCACTAGGAATATGAACTAGGAGGACAGCGCATCGCAGAGCTGGCCAAAATGACAATTGTCAAATTCCAGTGGCCTGGAGCGAAACCCACGCGTTGCGCCATCTAAAAAATTAACAATTATCAAATTCTAGTGGCCTGGCGTGATATTACCGCATCGTAGTGGGTGTTTAAGTGGCAATTGGCACTTTCTAGTGAACTAACGCAATCCTTTCGCATCGCGGTGGGGGTTAAAATCGGATGTAAAATTCTAAATTAATCTAACCCAACCCTCCTCTCTATATATAACCCCTCAACCCTAAACCCCTCAGTTTTTTATCTTCAGCGTAGCCTCCCATCCCCTTAAACCAACTAACTCTCTCGAATTTCTTTAAGATTTTATCCTTGTCTCAACAATTGAGGTAAGTGCTTCAAGGCTTAAATTTTCCCTTTGTTGTATTGAGAATTTCTATATTTTTGGGCATAAATTGGTTTTATTCTTCATAATTTTTGTGCATTATAGGCCTATATACTATAATTTTCCTTGAAAGTTTTGTGAATCCTTCATCGTATTCTTCCTAATATTTCATTGATTTATTTAATTGGTGAGATAATAACGGATTAATTAAAGTGCGGGGTTATACTCATATTTTAATTTGGTAATTTGACTGCTTGGGTACGTTGATTTATGAAATAGGTGTGGTAAGATGCAGGTTGAATTATATATTTGTGAATCCATGAGGTACATTTATTGGGGATATTTTGAGTTTGAGTTCTTATGACGAAATCTTGTCTATCACACTTTACATTTTGTTGATTATACATACCGTATGAATGTGTTAAGAATGGGGTAATGTGTGTCACAACAACGGGAAGTCTGAGTACCTTGCATGGTGACGATGGACTGATGTATAACAAATTGAGTGTGGGGTAAACTAAATGAGTGCCAGGCTTATGAGTGAATGAGATTTTGAAGTCTCAATTGACAATACGAATAAAGAGTTGCACAAACTATGAAATGTTGGGTTAGTGTGTGTGATTGAATCATTCTTGTAATATTGTGCACACCTTTATTTTGACCCTTGATTTAATATGCATTGATGTTAAAGAATATGCAAACTTGGAGCTGCTTGTATTTGTTTCACAATCGCCTTAATGGGATATAAAAAATAGGGAATATCACTGTGGATAGCTGTCTGTGTTCTAAAATTTGATTTAATACATGAGGATTGCTTGAGTTAATGACATACTAAGGTCCTAGTTTGTTCTAGTTTAGCTAAAATTTGATGTTGCTTAAATTATAGACCCATGTGTGAGTTAAATATGTAGAATACGGGGAAGTTTGAGTACCCTATTCTTCTGTGGGCACAATTGAGCTAACAATTAAGTGTAGGGTGATGATTTGACCTGTCCACACCTAGTTCAAGTTAGCACAACTTAAGACGCAATTACTCACTTATTTTTTTCATGTATGGAATGACAGGCACCATGGATTCCCAACAACTGAAAGGAAAAGCTAAGGCTGGTTCCTCTGCACTAGTGATCTGAGGTGGTTTTATACATTTTGCATCATTATTCTAGCTTATTTTGCCTTGTTTTGAGAGCAACTCGGGTTCTTAATGTGTTCATATTGATATAAATAATCATTTAAGTGTCCAAGTGTGTGATTACAATGTCCAAAGTATTTTTCAAACAAGTTAGTATTTAATTGAGTCATTTAGAGTTCAACCCGAAAAACTAGTTTTACTAGCTTGAGCTAGGTGTGTATCTAGTTGGCTCTATGGAATTTTAATGTTTTTAATTTTTTCCAAATATTTTAAATGTGTAATTATGAGTGTAATAACTTATTTGTAATGTGCAAAGTTCAATTTGATTAAGTCAAGAGTCGGAATACTAAGTCGAAGATCATTGCAAATTTGCCTTATCTTAGCTCTTGTTTTGATTTGTTTTTGAGGTTATTGTGTTGTTTTGATCTTTAATATATGGTGTGTGATATTGTAGGAGGCTTTGTGAGGTAAATACAGTGATATATTGATGATCTAAAGGCCGAAAATTCATTGAAAATACACTACAAAAGGCATGGGCAAAGAATAGGACGTTCTATACTTAACCAAAATTTTAGAAGCAAATTCTAGTGAGTCGATGTGTTGCATCGACATTTCAAGTCCAACCAGTCTAGCAACGCATTCTGGGATGTGTCGCGTCGCTCAAATTTAATTTTGTGCTGACATAGTAGCCTTGTCCTCTTATGATTAAGAAAAGGGCATGCATTTTAAGGAAAGGGAATCTTAGAAATCATTGAATATCTTAATCCCACCAAAATCAGGGATATTATATATATATATATATATATATATATACATATATATATGTGTGTGTGTGTGTGTGTATATATATATATTATGTAACCTGGACAATTCTTGGAAGAGCTGGACATGGTTTTGAGAAAAAAACGGAGGCTGCTACATGGTTTAATTAGGTTTTAATTATTTTATTTAGCTTTTAATTTTTATATCATGTATTCAATTATTTGGATCATGATTATAAATATTATAGGCTAAAAACCCTCATTTCGAGGTTAAAACCAAGAACATGATTACTATTGTTTTGGATTAAATTTTGATTAATTTTGCTTATTATATTTGATTGTTTGTTTATTCTTGTTTAAATTATTTTAAGGATTCACGACCCTTAGAATACATATATTGTCGACCTTTAGATCTCGGGAGAGGGAATAGGGAGATAGAACATGGGAATAAATAAAGTTTGGAATTTTATTCTTTTATAAAATGAAGAATTAAACTTAGCGTCTAGGATAGAGATGTACTTAGATGCCTTACTTGATTCATATGTAGGATGAAAGCTTTAATTAACTTAATTGGATTATTATTACATCACCGCTCAACGATGTAGTTGTAAGGTCCATATTAGGTAAAAGATTAGAGGTTAGGAAACCATGATCATACAATTAATCCTACGAATCAAAAACCAAGATAACCAAGTTAATGAAGGAAATTCGATGACATAGTATGATTGTTCGAAGTGCTTTACCCTGGGCTTTAATCCATTGATTGTCCTAAGACTTATATTTTTACGCATTATTTATTTTAGTTTATTTTTAATTTACAAAATTACAAACTTTTTCTTTGGTTACTTTTACACTAAATTAATCTAGATTGTGAGCTAAAATTAAATCATTGTTAAATCAAGTCTTTATGAGATCGATACTTGGGATTTCTTGAAGCCACTTTAAAACTTGATAAGACCACGTACACTTGCGTGTGCGTTTGGCCGCTGCCAAGTTATTGGCGCCGTTGCTAGATTTGTTTGGTGTTTTTATGCTTGGTTTTGTTTTTGTGTTTGTGTTTGCAGGAGACAGGTTTCTAAGCATATAAGATGTCAAGGGATCGGGAGTTGGTAGAACCAAGCTCCGAACCCGAGAATTTTTACCATCAACACAGGAGAGAAGCAATCCTTCTTCCTAGAATTCCTCAATTCCAAGAAGACCAAGAGAATACTGTTCTTATGGCTGAACAACAAGAAGTTGGTAGGATGGCTAGGGAAGTGGCTGTCCCACTTCCAACGAACTTGACTTCCCCAATTCAAAGATCAAAAGCTAGGGGAAATTTTGAGTTGAAACATAATATGGTACAACTTCTTATTAGCAGTGGACAATTTGCAGGGCTTTCACATGAGGATCCACAAGTCCACTTGCAGACTTTCATTGAGCTTACTGATATATTCCCTCCGACTGGGGTAACTCCAGATTACGTGAGGCTGATACTTTTTCCCTATTCACTTTTGGGGAAGCTAAAAGGTGATTAAATGCATAGTTGGACAATTTAATCACATCATTGGATGACTTAGCCAGAAAGTTCCTCATCAGATTCTTTCCATCAGGCAAGACTGCAAGACTTCACAGTGAGAAGTGAGCTTCAAAAAGAAGTCTGATGAAAACCTTTATCGTTCTTGGGAAAACTTTAAGGATCTTTTTCGGGAGTGTTCACACCACCAACAGTCTAATGAGGTACTTTCTCAGAGTTTTGTAAAAGCTTTTGATCACAATACAAAGATTTTGCTAAATTTAACCGTAGGTGGTCAAGTGTTGGGGTTGACTTATGATGAGCTGTACACACTGTTGAACCGCATACCACAAGGAAATCTAGAGTGGCATTCAGAATCTAAAAGTTCCACAAAAAATTATGGGTGTGTTAGAGGTGGACCAATTCACAACCTTATTAGAACAGGTTTCTGCGCTACAAAATTTGATCAACACATCATTCAACAGCATAAAATTAGGAGCAACACAGCCTGTAGCCACAGTCAATGCTATCCAATAAGCTACAAGTTAGTGTGAAGTATGCAGAAATATACTTCAAATCTAGAATCTGTAATGTATGTAGGCAATGCTCTGTAACGCCCCAAAATCGGGTCCTAAGACGTCACACGGTTCTTAGGATCACAAGTGACCCTAAGCTAACCCTTCTACTGGCATAACTCATAAGCAACTGAATAAAAATACAAATCCATACAAATCAGCAAAAATTAACTCTTTCCTGAATCTGATCAATACAAAAATGGAATTTTACAAGATTACAATTCTGTCTTTACAACCAGAATTGAAACAAAATACATCAACTTCTACTGACTGTCTATGAAGCCTCTACTAGTACTGACTGTAGGTAGCTAGTTCATGACTCCCGACTACCCCAACTCAATACGACTGAATAAAGAAAATACAATACTATAAACTCTGCATAACTAACCCAAGCCCTTGAATCAAAAGGCCTCATCACCTGCTGATTGGATACCACGAACTGACTGGATCCGAAGGTGCAACTATACCTTGTACCTACATTCCAAGAAAATGCATCCCACATCCGAAGATGTGGGTCAGTACCATGGAAAGGAACCGAGTATATGGAGGTGTATGTAGTTGTATAAACATCATCATCATAAATATTTATAAGAGATATGCAGGATGAATGAAAGACTCACATAGCCCGAAGAAAATCATCATAATCATGAGAGGATGAAATAAGTATAATAACACATGTGAGTCATCATATAATTTGTCAATCACTTTCATTTCATCAAGAATATCAATTCTCATAATGTAAATATCATTTAAATCTTTCGAAAGAATAACTTTCATAATTTTACTTTCAAATCACTTCACCATTCACCATAGACACAAGGAAACACACACACACTGGGAGATCCTATAACCAACATAAATCATGTGAGCTACATGGAGTCCAACGTACAACTCACGTTAGGGAGAGCCGTCCTATCCTTGCCATCGGAGTAGGACTTCCAATATCAATCCAAAAACACTAGTGATCACTATATAAATCAGCCTCAGGCTCACATCCTATGGGGGCACGTAGTTCTATAGAAGTAAGGTCACTTTATATCTCCTACTCGGTGCTAAAGATTACTTCCAGACTTAGCTCAAAAATTTAAATCAGCCTCAGGCTCACATTAAAGAAAATCCACAATAAACACTTCAACAATTTTCATTGGGAGCCAATTTACTACCCCTTTATCATAATCAATAAAAATGTGGATTTCTTTTACAGTCGAGTTCAAAATAACTCATTCACGACCAAAAGATCAAATCATTCAAAACATCTCAAATAGTCAACATCAACGTGCTTATAACACACATTTTCTTAAGAACACAATTTCAAATGGGGTTCGCGATCCAAATATCAAAATCATGATAAATATCATTCAAGATTCATGCTTTATATCACCACACATGTAAATTCATCTTTCAAAATCATAAACATCAAGATTTCATAATAATCATCATAAGATATGGGTTCATACTTCAAATTCATAAAAAAAAATCAAATAAAAATCATGCCTTTGTAAGGAAAATTACTTTTGAGAACAAGAACGAAAGAGAGTTCTTGTTGAAAAACCCCACATACCTTGAATGATGAACTTTAGATCGATACTCATTTTTGAGATTTTAATCGAGCCTTTGAATGATGGTTCTTGGAGTTCTTCAACTAGGAACTTGGAATCTTGAATAAATTTGCAGAATTAATGGTGAACTTTGGAGGTTCTTAAAGTTGGATGTAGGAGCTTAGGATTTTCTTTCTGAGGGAATTTGATGGTTTGGATGGATTTTTAGTTAGGAGAAATGACCAAAATGCCCCTAAAATCAAATAATTCTTGCATCTGTCCTTTGGTGGACTATTTTGATAGTCTGAAGTAGATCAACCATAACGTTTTACTCCGCTATCCAAATTGGATGAAACTAATTTCATTATAAAGAGGACTCTCATATCTTTCTGTTGATATATAGTATCTCACCCAGATCATTGTGTATGAGAATTTATAATCATTTAAAGTTGACCCAAAAATTCACTTTTGATAGGCTGAAGTAGATCGACCATAACTTTTTGCTCTGATAGACAAATTAGATGAAACCAATTTCATCGGAAAGAGGAATCGCATAGATTTCCGTTGATATATAGTAGATCACCTAGATCATTATGTACAAGGAGTTATGATTGTTTAAATTTAGAGAAAAAATACGCCAGGCCTCAGTACTTTTTTTCTTGCACGTTTTACTGTTCGCTACTATTCATGGTTCGATCGGAATGTTCATAACTCGTCGGTCGAGTGTCCGTTTTGGATGATCAACATATCATTGGAAAGCTTATTTGAATGAAATTTATAATCTAAGACATTCCATACATAAAATTTATAATTCATTCTAGAAGATAGAACCCAACACGTTTACACACAAAATTTCAATGAAAAATTTTCTGGGGTATTACATGATCAAAGGATAAATTATGATAATGCCTAAAACATGAAGTGGCAGACTCAGCCAATAAATCAGCCATGGAATTCCCCACAGCCACAGGCCCAACCAAGTCAGTCAAACACGATGGAGATGTTGAAGCAGATCCTAGCTAATCAGACACAGTTTGCTGCAGACCTAAAAAATTTGCAAGTGGCTACTAGAAGTTTAGAGTTGCATGTAGGGTAGAATCAAAATATGTTGAATACTAGGACATAAGGTGGTTTTTTAGCTGACACAGAAACTCCAAAGAAGGTTATGGTAATCACCTTGAGAAGTGGTAAGAAGGTTGAAGGAGAACCTCCTAAGGAAATAAAGGAGGTTGATGCTGATACAGTGAAAAATTATGTTCCCAAAGAAGTTGCTAAAAATTCAAGGAAGTTTGAGTACTTGAGACCAAAAGTTGTTAAACCAGAAGTGAAGAAGACATTGCCATTTCCCTTCCCTCAAAGGCAAATAGAAGCGAAGGAGGATACCCTATTCAAGAAGTTTATTGATATATTCAAAGAGCTTCATATTAACTTATATTTGCTAGATGTTTTGTAGAGTATGCCTAAGTATGCAAAGTACTTGAGGGATGTGGTGGCAAAAAAGGTGAAATTTCAAGATATAGCAGCAATAACCCTCGATAAAGAGTGTAGTGCAGTAATGACACAGAAGATCCTCAAGAAATTAAAAGATTAGGGGAAGTTTGCTATTCCTATTCAAATTAGGAGCAAAGAGGTCCATGCATTGAGTGATTTAGGGGAGAGTATAAATTTGATGGCCCTATCTCTGTTTGAAAAATTGGGCTTGGGAAAGCCTAGATCGATCACCGTAGTTTTATAGCTAGCAGATGATTCCATATTATATCCAGAAGGAATAATTAAGGATGACCTTATTAAGGTTGGTAAATTTGTTATTCCTGCTGAATTTATTGTTCTTGATTTTGAGGCAGACGAACAGGTACCAATTATCTTGGGGCATCCATTTTTAGCAACCAGAGGAGCGTTAATTGATGTTACAGAAGGCACACTCAAAATAAGGGTAGAGGATGAAAAGGTGGTGTTTGATGTATACAAAGCACCCATAATTACATCCTAAATTAAACATTTATGTGTGATAAATTCTATTGAAGAGGAAAAGTGTGGGGTGGTTAGTCCACTAAAGACCTCTTCAGATTACCTGATTGAGCAACCTAAGATAAAACCACTGCATCCTATCACAATGAAGGTTGATGTGAAGAGAGAAAGTGACTTGAGAGTACAAACTCAAGAGGCCAAAAAAGAATGAAAAAATGGCTCTCAAGGGAGAGTAAAAGGGTGAAGGAATATGGTTGAGTTGATATGGGTCATGCCACGACACTAAATCAGGAGCTGCTTGTCAGGCAACCTAATTTAATTAGGTATGTTTTCTTCTCAATTTTTTTAACTTTTATTTCACATAGTTTTTATTTTTGGTTGAGTTATAGGTTAATGGGAAGTCTGAGTGCCATAAACTTGAGCTTAAAGCATGGCAAAGAATGAGTGTGGGGTCCCATGGATCCCATTTTTATGTGAAGATGCTACTATCTAGGCCTAGAGGACTCAGGGAGTATTTCTATCTCTTACCTTTAAATTTACTTTGGGGACAAAGTAGATTTTTAAGTATGGGGTGATGGGAAAATTCTCAAATTTTAGCTCAATTTAAAATTTTTTTAGGCTAGGAATAAGTGAGATATTCTTGATTGGTGCTATTTTTTATTACATAATGCAAGTGGGTTTGTTTGTAAAAGCATGTTGATTGATGTGAATTGCTACTTTTGAGACTCCTAGGCTCATTTTGTGACTCCTGTATTGGTTAGCTTAAATTTGAATTCATGCTATTGTTGGTTGGGAGTCTATGATGATCCTATGTAATTTGAGCATGTTCCATCTGAGTGCGAGTATTTTTTATATTCCTTGTTGCATGTGATGTCTAGAAATTGTCCGGTGTATGTGTGAAGAGAAAAAAAGAATGTGGATTTAGGAGATGATAGAGGTATTTTTTATAGCCTTATTTTTTACTGTTTTTTTACCTACCCTTGTGCATTATCCTAGTAAACCCCATTGAGACTTTAGCTCATTTTCTTTGGAAAACTCATAAGTAGCCTAATCCCTTCTTTGATAGACCATAATTTGATCCAAAAAGCTCCTAAGTGCTATGATAAAAAACTAGTTTCGTAAGGAGTTTGAGAAATTAAAGAAGAAAAAGATAAAATTGATGCCCCAAGGTAATAGTTATTGGTGTTTATAATTAATGTATGGTGGATGGATGTGATGTAATTTATGCTAGAAATATTGGCATGATTGTGAAAAAAGAGAAAAAATTAATTCATGTGGCAGTAAACTATATGTCTACCAAGTGTTTGTAAAAATTCTTAAAAGAATAGGGTAGACAAAAATGGTGTAATTTGGTTGTTGGAGATAGATTTTAAATGTTTAATGTAATGTATTAAAGTTCTTAGAGAGGTTAGTCACTATAACACCCCGTATTTTTCTAGCATAATCTAAGTCCCAATACATGAGTATTCATGTCAAACATTTTGAAACACTCATTATTTTTTAGTGTAGAGCCTTCCATTGAGTAGGAAATTCAGTTACCTTTCCAACGATATAAAATTTGCCTAAATCCAATAACCGGGTAAGAAGTTATGATGATTTTAAGTTTCAATCATTAAACACCATCATTTTAACCTTAAGCACATCACGGAGAAGACCAATCTCCCATTTGGCAAATTCCAGTGAGGGTCCGTGATCCTGGCACATCGCACCATAAGCCAACTTGGCATTTGTCCAGTTCTAGTGTCGAAGCGCGATACCACTGCATCGCTGTGAAATTCCAGGTCCAATCAATGAAGGACCGTAATTACCCCACATCAAACCACAGACCAGTTTCCCAATTGTCAGATTCCAGTGACATGACATGATAGTACCGCATCGCGTTAACCCAAAAAATTAGGATTTTCAGTCAGTTCTTAGTTTTAATTCCTAGAGCTTTTAAGTACTTTTCTCTTGTACTAGTCAACCCCAAACATTAAATTAAGTCCCTATTTACCTAATTGGGCATTATTCTAATAAATTTTTCCCCAAAATCAAGAATATTCTCTTAAGTAGCAAAACCCTAACCTTCAAGATTCAAGGTCAAACCTCAAGAACTCTCTATCAATCCTTCCAAATTCTTCATCCTAGGTATGTTAGATGTTCATCCATGGATCCCTTTTATCCATGGAGTCTAGGAAACCCTTTTAAATTATAAAATTGTTATCTTTTCAAATTATTATGTTTTAAATTTGTGATTTCACCCATGAATCTCCATGAACTATGATTCTTTACCATGTTACCACGAAATTATTGTTATTATTTAATCCTTCATATTTTAATATTGTTATTTAATTAACAAGACCATGATTTAACTCTATTATATTAGATTCATGCTAATCCTTTTGTTTTAGGATATTTCTATAACTGTTTTGAACCATGAACTACAAGTGGTTGATAAAATGCCTCCAAGAGTGATTGATTTAATAAAAATCTTCATGCTTTGTACCTTAAGATTAAGAGTCTTTTCAGTATTGTTGTTTGGAGTCCTGGGGATATTGAATACTCAAAATCCATAGCAATTTATTTAAGTCTAGTCTCAGTATATTACAAAATTACTTTAGATTATACTATGAGCATTTTCAGAATATTCACATATCAGTCAGTTTAACTCAAAATAGTCTAGTATTTTAGTGTCTTTTAATTGGGAGTAGGATATATCATCAAGCGAGTGTAGGGATAGCGTCTTTCCCGTCAGAAAGTTAGAGCCATTAGCAGCACTCCCTGTACCCCAGAACTACGTAGCTAGTGTAAGACATGAGAAGTTACCCGTCAGATTAGGCTTGACTATCTTGTAGGGTCACCCGTCAGTTTAGGCTTGACACCCTTAGTCCTTTGGATATTATATCAGTTTAGTGGATTCACACAACTATTGTTAGTACCTGTGGTATGGTATTAATACCCTTTCAACTGGGGTTATAGGTTGGACCCCAATTAGCTCAAATTAGGGAATGTCGGTTAGATTATACCTCCTACAGTCTCAGATATAGTCTCAATTACAGTCCCAACTCAGTCATTCAGTCTTAGTGTTGTTTGACCAAATCATACAAATATTTGTATTTTTTTAGTATTTTAGTTTATAGATTGTACTCAGTTTATGTTATATGCTTTGTCATGCATCCTTAGTATTTACAGATCTTCATGCATTTTGAGTATCTACAAATTCCATGCCCTTTATTTAGTACTCCATGTTTTACATGCATATCCTATTAATTATTATTATTTCTATTCACGAGACCATGCATATCAGCCTACCTAACTTAGCATACCAGTACATTCAAAGTAATGATCACATACCTTTCTTTTGGACTATGATGTATCATATCATAGGTTCTGACGCTCAGTTCTTGAATTACACTTAGTCCCTCAGATCATCAGCAATTCAGTTACAGTAGTGAGTCCTTATCATCTGAGGATGGATTATATTACTTTATTTCTTTATCTCAGTATTTAGCAGAGTTAGTTAGGTCTTGACCTATCAACTCAAAGTTTTCTGTTTAGAGACTTTTCAAACACTACAGTTAGCTATTCAGATTATTCAGATTTCAGTATTTTACCAGATTCATAATTCAGTAGTCGTTTCATGATTTAAAACCTTATGGAAATTTTGTTATTCTTCCGCATTTATGATTATATTATTCAGTGCTCATAGCAGGTACCAGCTTATGGGTTAGCTTGTGGCCCCTCGGGATCATAAGCACCATGTAATGACTAAGGAGTAGTCTCAGGTCGTTACAAACTTGGTATTAGAGCCTAAGGTTTTTTTAAAGTGTCCTAAAAAGTTTGAAAGCCGCGTCAAGTAGAGTCTTATTATGGGTATTTTGCGCACCACACTTATGGGTGAGAGGTTACAAGGCATTAGGAAAAGTTTCCATTCTTTCAGTTTGCATCTCATGCGATTGAGCATGGGATCAAGTTAAACTCTTAGTCTAATCTATTTCTTCCTTTCATTTATAGAATATGCCTCCTAAGAAGAAGAAGAACAGGAACTCAGCCAGCCTCTCAGCCCATTCAGGAAGATCCTCTGGATGAGCATGTCTCTCACGCAAAATTCAGGACTGTATTCACTACTCTACCAAACTCTGTAGCAGCACAAAATAAAAGGCCAGCTACTATTTCTGCCAACCCAGTAGGCAATACTGCTGCAACCAGAATTCAGGATTTCACCCCAATGAATCCTCCTTTTTTCATGGGATCTAAGTCTGAAGAGGATCCCTAGGAATTCTTAGATATAGTTCAGAAGGTAATAGATTCTATGGGGGTGACGTCTAGTCAGAGTGCCGATTTGGATGGATATCAATTGTAGGATATAGCCCATACTTTGTTTAAGCTGTGGAAAGTGGATAGAGGTGTTGATGCAGGGCCTATAGAATAGAAAGAGTTTGCCATGACTTTCTTAGACAAATTCTTCCCATTGAAGTTGCGAGAGGCCAAAGTATTAGAGTTTATTAATTTAAGGTAAGGCAGCATGAGTGTTGAGTGTGAGTGAGTATTCCCTCAAGTTACTCAGTTATCTAGCTATGCTCCTCATAAGGTAGCTAATAACAAGCCCAAGATGAGTAAGTTTATGTCTGGCATATCTAATAGTGTGGTCAAGGAGTGCAGGACTGCAATATTGATTAGTGAGATAGACTTATCTAGGTTCATGGTCCATGCTCAATAGATAGAGGAGCAGAAGATTAAGGAGAGGGAGAGAGGAAATAAGAGAGCTAGGATGGGTAGTTTTAATTTTAGTTAGCCAAAGTCATAAGGTGGCAACCGTCCTCAGTTTCATCAGAGGTCTTCATCCCCAGCACCCTCTTTAGCCAGTGCCCCAATACCCAATTCAGAAATGACAATAGGGATAGGACACCAGGCTCTAAGTTCTAGGTCAGTGTTAGCAGTGCTCGTACGAATCCTCTATGTCAAAAATATGGTAGACACTATTAGGGTGAGTATAGAGCGGGTAGTGATGTATGCTTCGGGTGTGGCAAGCCAGGCCATTAAATTTAGGAGTATCGGGTAGTTGCTCAGAAAGGAAGGGATGTATACTAATAGGGCTAGTCCCATCATTCGTCAGTTCTATCCAGTCGCTCGACTCAGTAGGATGCCGCTTCTAGTGCTACGAATGGTCAGCATTCAAAAAGATTATATGCTCTTCTGCCCTGCCAAGATCAGGAAAATTCTTTTGATGTAGTTATTGGTACGTTGTGGGTCTTTCACTTACATGTTTATGCTTTACTAGACCTTGGAGCTTCTATTTCTTTTGTAACTCCATATATAGCCATCAACTTTGGAGTCAATCCTAAAACTCTATCAGATCCCTTGTCAATGTCTACCCCTGTAGGTGTTTCTATTATAGCCAGACAGGTATACAAGAACTGTCCGGTCATGATATTTTAGAAAGTTACCTCATTTGATCTTGTGGAGTTAGAGATGATGGATTTTGACATCATTATTAGCATGGATTGACTTTACTCATGCTATGTCTCAGTTGATAGTAGAAACAGAATAGTTCATTTTTCAGTTCTCGAATGAACTAGTCCTTGAATAAAAGGGTTGAACTATAGCTCTTAGGGGTTAGTTGATCTCATACCTTAGAGCCAGAAAGATAATATCAAAAAGGTGTAGTTACCATCTTGTTCAAGTCAAAGACTCTAACTCAAAAACTTTAACTCTTGAGTCAGTTATAGTAGTAAATGTATTCTCATATATATTCCCTGAAGATCTCATCGGAGTTCCACCCGAAAGGGAAATCGACTTCAAAATAGACCTTCTCCCAGACACTCAGCCTATATCTATTCCGCCATACAGAATGGCTCTAGCTGAACTCAAAGAATTGAAAAAATAATTAAAGAATCTCTTAGATAAGGGATTTATCAGACCCAGCGTCTCCCCGTGGGGCGCACCTATTCTATTCGTGCGTAAGAAAGACAATTCTCTCAGAATGTATATTGACTACCATCAGTTGAATAAGGTCAATGTTAAATATTCCAAAAATAGCTTTTAGAACTCGGTATGGTAACTTTGAATTCCTAGTCATGTCCTTTGGTCTTACAAATGCCCCAACAGCCTTCATGAACTTGATGAACCGAGTGTTCAAGAAGTACTTGGACATGTTTATAATAGTCTTGATTGATGACATTTTTGTTTACTTTCATAGCAAAAATGAGCAGACAACCACCTCAGAGTAGTTCTTAAAAATCTTAGAGCCCATCAGTTGTTTGCTAAATTTAGTAAGTATGAATTCTAGATAAGATCAGTAGCTTTCCTTGTCCATATTATTTCTGGTGATTGCATTAGAGTCGATCCTTAAAAAACCAAGGTAGTGAGAAACAAGCCTAGACCCATCTCTCCATCAGATATCAGGAGTTTCTTGGGTTTGGCTGGCTATTACCATTGGTTTGTTGAACAATTTTCTTCTATTACATCTCCTATGTCCAGATTGACTAAGAAGAAAGTTATGTTTTAGTGGTCATATTCCTGTGAGAAGATTTTTTAGGAGTTGAAGATTCGACTAACCTCAGCCCCAGTTCTTACTCTACCAGATGGTTTACATAGTTTTGTTGTGTAGTGTGATGTATCTAGAGTAGGTTGAGGTAAGGTCATAGTCTATGCCTCCAGACAGCTTAAACCCCATGAGAAAATTATCTAACTCATGATCTTGAGATAGCAGCTATAGTGTTTGCCTTAAATATTTAGAGGCATTACTTGTATGAGCATGTAGATGTGTTCACAGATCATAAAATCCTTCAGTATGTGTTCTCTCAAAAAGATTTGATTCTGTATCAGAGAAGGTGGCAAAAGTTATTGAAGGATTATGACATGAGTTTTCTATATCATCCGACCAAGGCCAATGTAGTGGCTGATTCTCCCAGTTGATTGTCCATGGGTAGTGTAGCTCATGTTGAGGATGTTAAGAAAAAGTTAGCACATGAAGTTCATCTGCTTGACCGACTAGGTGTCCGCTTACTTAATTCAGCAGAGGGTAGTGTGTGGATACAGAGTAGCATCGAATCATCTCTAGTTTTCGAGGTAAAGGAAAAATAGGATAGAGATCCCAGTCTAGTTAAGTTGAAAGAATCAGTCAGAGAATAGAAAGTGGATGTCTTCTCCTAAGAGGGAGATGGTGTGTTGCGCTGTCAGGGTAGATTGCGTATGCCTGGTATAGATAATTTGAGGCAACTAATTCTTATAGAAGTGCATGGTGCGCGTTACTTTAGTCATCCAAGGGCCACTAAGATGTATCGCAATTTATGGGAGATCACTTGGTGGAGTGGGATGAAGAGAGATATTATAGAGTTTATCGCTAAGTGATCTACATATAAGTAAATTAAGGCTGAGCACCAGAAACCTAGTGGGTCCATGCAGGAGATTAGTATTCCTATATGGAAATGGGAGGAAGTGAACATGGACTTTGTAACAGGTTTGCCTCGTACCCGCCATCAACATGATTCTATTTAGGTTATCATAGATAGGATGACCAAATCAACTCATTTCTTACCTGTCCGTACCTCTTATCATCCAAGGACTATGCCAAACTCTATCTTAGAGAGTTAGTTAGGTTGCAGGGTGTTTCTTTCTCTATTATCTTAGATAGAGGTACCCAGTTTATCTCTCATTTTTGGAAAGCATTCAAAAATGGTCTTTGTACCCAAGTCCACCTCAGTACAACATTTCACCCTCAAACAGATGGTCAAGCAGAAAGGACCATTCAGACTCTTGAGGATATGCTGAGAGCATGCGTGTTGATTTCAAGGGTAGTTTGGATAACCATTTGGCTTTAATTGAATTTGTATACAATAACAACTATCATTTCAATATCTGTATGGCTCAATTTGAGGCTCTCTATGGTAGAAGATATAGATATCCAATTGGTTGGTTTAAAGTAGGTGAGGCTGCAGTAGTAGGGCCTGACTTGTATTTGATGCATTAGGGAAGGTTCAGTTGATCAGAGAAAGGCTTAAAACTGCCCATAGCCGATAAAAATCATTTGCAGATGTGAGAAGAAAGGATCTCGAGTTTGAGGTCAGTGATTTTGTGTACTTGAAAATCTCTCCCATGAAAGAAGGAAAGAGATTCGGAAAGAAAAGAAAAATCAGTCCCCGATACGTTGGTCCCTTTAGAATTCTCAGTCATTTTCGAAAGGTAGCTTAGGAGCTCAAGTTGCCTTCAGATTTATCCTTAGTACACCCAATGTTCTATGTCTCGTTGTTGAAAAAGTGTATTGGTGATCCAGCTGTAGTTGTTCCCTTAGAAAGTATAGATATTAAGAATAATCTTTCCCTTGAGGAAGTTCTAGTTTAAATTCTTGATTATCAAGTTCGCAGGCTAAGGAACAAAGAAGTTCCACTAGTCAAAGTTCTTTGAGGGAATCAATCTGTTGAGGGAGCCACTTGGGAAACAGAGGAAGATATACAAAACAAGTACCCTCATTTTTTCTCCATGAATCCAGATTCAATATAAGGTACTAATCTTCTTAAGATTTCTCTCTATCATGCTCATTTTCAGTTGTACATCATGTTCATGTCAGTCGTTAATTCATGAATTAGCTTAGTTAAGTATTCCATGCATCCGATATACATGTTCAATGTCTAAGCTTAGTCCATTAGTTTCCTTAGCTTAAATAGTTTTATTCGAGGACGAATCATCCTAAGGGGGTGATATTGTGACACCCTATATTTTCTTAGCATAATCTAAGTCCCAATACATGATTATTCATGTATAAAATTTTGAAACACTAATTATTTTTTTGGTTAGAGCCTTCAATTGAGTAGGAAATTCAGTTAGCTTTCCAATGATATAAAATTTGCCTAATTCTAATAATTAGGTAAGAGGTTATGGAGATTTTAAGTTCAATCATTAAACACCATTATTTTAACCTTTAGCACGTTGCGGAGCAGGCCAATCTCTTATTTGGAAAATTCCAGTGAGGGTCCGCGATCCTAGTGCAACGCGCCATAGGCCAACTTGACATTTGTCCAATTCCAGTGTTGAAGCGCCATACCACCACATCGCGGTGAACTTTTAGGTCCTAATTAGTAAAGGACTGCGATTTCCTCACGTCGCGCCACAAACTAGTTTCCCAGTTGTCCGATTCCAGTGACATGGCGCGATAGCGCCACATTGCGCTAGTCTAGAAAATTAAGATTTTCAGTCAGTTTTGAGTTTTAATTCCAAGGGCTTTTAAGTACTTTTACATTGTCCCAGTCACCCCCAAACAGGAAATTAAGTCCCTAATAACCTACTTGGGCATTATTCTAATAAATTTTTCCCCAAAATCAATAACATTCACTCAAGTAGTAAAACCCTAACCTTCAAGAATCAAGGTCAAACCTCAATAAATCTCCCCCAATCCTTCCAAATTCTTCATCCCAAGTATGTTACATGTTCATCCATGGATTGCTTTCATCAATAGAGTCAAAGAAACCCTTTTAAATTATAAAATTGTGATCTTTTCAAGTTATTATGTTTTAAATTTGTGATTTCACCCATGAATCTCTATGAACTATGATTCTATACCATGCTACCATGAAATTATTGTTATTATTTAATCCTCCATGTTTTAATGTTGTTATTTAATGAACAAGACCACGATTTAACTCTATTATTCAGATTTATGCTATTTCTATTTTTTTTAGGACATTCCTATGGTTTTTTTGAACAAAGAACTACAAGTGTTTGATAAAATGTCTACAAGAGTGATTCATTTAATAAAAACCTTCATGCTTTGTCCCCTAAGCTTTAGTGTCTTTTCAGTATTGTTGTTTGGAGTTCTGGGGGTATTGAATACCCAAAATCCATAGCTGTTTATTTAAGTCTAGTATAAGTACATTATAGAATAACTTCAGATTATACTATTAGCATTTTCAGAATAGTCACATATCAGTCAGTTTAACTCAGAATAGTCTAGTATTTCAGTGTCTTTCAGTTGGGAGTAGGATTTAGCACCAAGCGAGTGTAGGATGGCGGCTTTCCCATCAGATAGACAGAGTCATTAGCAGCATTTCTTATACTCCAAAACTATGTAGCCAACGTAGGATATAAGAAGTCACCCATTAGATTAGGCTTGACTATCCCTTAGTCCTTTAGACATTATATTAGTTTAGTGGATCTACACAACCATTATTTGTACCCGTGGTATACTATTATTAACACCCTTCCAATTGGGGTTACAGGTTGGACCCCGATTAGCTCAAATTGTGGAATGTCGTTAGATGATACCTCCCACAGTCTCAGATATAGTCCCAGTTACAGTCCCGGCTCTGTTATTCAGTCTTAGTGTTGTTTGACCAAAGGATATAAATATCAATATTTTTCAGTATTTTAGTTTACAGATTTTACTCAGTTTAGGTTATATGCTTGGTCATGCATCCTCAGTATTTACAAATCTTCATGCATTTTTAGTATCTACAGATTCCATGCTCTTTATTCAGTACTTCATGTTTTACATGCATATCCAGTTAATTATTATTATTCCTATTCATGAGGTCATGTATATTATCCTACCTTATTTAGCATACCAGTATATTCAAAATACTGATCGTATACCTTTCTTTTGTGCTATGATGTATCATATCATAGGTGCTGATGCTCAGTTCTCAGATCGTACCTAGTCCCTCAGATCATCAGCAGTTCAGTTGCAGTGGTGAGTCCTCATTATCCGATGATGGATTATATTACTTTATGTCTTTATCTTAGTAGTTAGCAGAGTTAGTTGGGGCCTATCCCATGAACTCAAAATATTTAGTCTAGAGGCTTTTTAGACACTACAGTTAGCTATTTAGATTATTCAAATTTTAGTATTTTTCCAGATTCATAATTCTGTAGTCATTTCATGATATAAAACCTTATGGAAATTTAGTTATTCTTCTATATTTATGATTATATTATTCAGTGATCACAGCAGGTACCAGCTCATAGATTAGCTTGTGGTCCCTTAGGATCGTAAGCACCATGTAACGACTAGGGGGTAGTCTTGGGTCGTTATAGTCATTTTTCCTAATTAGTTCTTACC
This sequence comes from Capsicum annuum, assembly GCF_002878395.1. Lineage (NCBI taxonomy): Eukaryota > Viridiplantae > Streptophyta > Magnoliopsida > Solanales > Solanaceae > Capsicum > Capsicum annuum. Next base: position 103,839,134 of record NC_061119.1, read on the forward strand.
CGTCCCTTATCCTACATTACAACCCAAAAAAGTCCTAATTGACCCTAAGCTTTACATTCGACTATTAGTGGATCATTACTCTAAGGGCAAGTCTATGGTTCCTTGTGTGTAACTTGTGAATTCTTTGTGAGAGTGAGCATAATTTAATTCTTGTACCCAATGTGCTATAAATTGCATTATTATGAGTGATTATGGGTAACTCACTTGTTTGAGGGGAACATATTTGAATAATGTGGGTGATTTGTATGATGTCCTTGATTGAATAATAAGCATGGGTTTTCCACTTAGGTGAGTAAATTTTAGAGGCTAGGATGTTTTGAAATAGTGTTCTTGAGCTTTCAATTGTGTAAATAACGTGCTTTATGTAGAAACTTGCATTCCATATAGTCATTGTAGTACTAGTTTGAGTGTCTTTATTTTAGTAGAAGTGTAATGTCACCTCAAATTTTTATTCTTAGAAGTAAAGAGTTGTTCGAGGATGAATAAGGATTTAAATATGAGGTGATGATATGAGGTGGTTTTATACACTTTTGTATCATTATTCTAGCTTATTTACCTTGTTTTGAGAGAAACTCGTGTGCTTAATGCCTTCATATTGATATAAAATAAGCATTTAAGTGTCCAAGTGTGTGAATACAATGTCCAAAGTATTTTTCAAACAAGTTTGTATTTAATTGAGTCATTTAGAGTTCAACCCAAAAAACTAGTTTTACTAGCTTGAGCTAGGTGTGTATCTTGTTGGCTTCGTTAAATTTTAATGTGTTTAATTTGTTCCAAATGTTTTAAATGTTTAATTATGAGTGGAATAACTTGTTTTTAATGTGCAAATTTCAATTTGATTAAGAGTCGGAATACTAAGTGGAAGATCATTGCAAATTTGCCTTATCTTAGCTCTTGTTTTGATTTGTCGTTGAGGTTATTATGTTGTTTTGATCTTTAATATGTGGTGTGTGATATTGTAGGAGGCTTTGTAAGGTAAATACGGAGATATATTGATGATCTAAAGGCCAAAAATTCATTGAAAATACACTACTAAAGGCATGGGCAAAAGATAGGATGTTGTACACTTAACCAAAATTTTAGAAGCAAATTCCAGTGAGTCAACGCAAATTCGATGTGTCACATCGACATTTCAAGTCCAACTAGTCCAGAAACGCATCGCGTCGTGTCGCGTCGCTCTTATTTAATTTTGTACCGACATAATAGCCTTGTCCCATTATGATTAAGAAAAGGGCACGCATTTTAAGGAAAGGGAATCTTGAAAATCATTGAATAATTTAATCCCACCAAAATTAGGGATATATATTTCATATATATTATGTAACCTGGACAATTCTTGGAAGAGAAGGACACGATTTTGAGAAAAAAATAGAGGCTGATACACGATTTAATTAGGTTTTAATTATTTTATTTAGCTTTTAATTTTTCATGTCATGTATTCTATTATTTGGATCATGATTGTGAATATTATAGGCTAAAAATCCTCTTTCTGGGGTTAAAGCCAAGAAAATGTTTACTATTGTTTTGGATTAAATTTTGATTAATTTTGCTTATCATATTTGGTTGTTTATTTATTCTTGTTTTAATTATTTTAATGATTCGCTACCCTTAGAATACATATATTGTCGACCTTTAGATCTCGAGAGAGGGAATAGGGAGATAGAACATGGGTATAAATAAAGTTTGGGTTTTTATTCTTTTATAAATTAAAGAATTAAACTTAGTGTCTAGGACAGGGATGTACTTAGATATCTTACTTGATTCATACTGATAGCTTTAATTAACTTAATTGGATTATTACATCACCACTCAATGGTGTAGTTGTAAGTTCCATGTTAGGCAAAAGATTAGAGGCTGGAAAACCATGATTATGCAATTAACCTTATGAATCAACAACCAAGATAAGTAAGTTAATGAAGGAAATTGAATAATATAGTATGATTGTTCGAAGTGCTTTATCCCTGGACTTTAATTCATTGATTGTCCCAAGACTTACATTTTACGCATTATTTATTTTAGTTTATTTTTAATTTACAAAATTACAAACTTCTTCTTTGGTTACTTTTTCACTAAATTAATCTAGACTGTGAACTAAAATTAAATCGTTGTTAAATCAAGTCTCTATAAGATCGATACTTGGGCTTTCTTGAAGCCACTTTACTACTTGATAAGACCATGTACACTTGTGTGTGTGCTCGGGCACTATCAACCAACTAGGAAATGGAGCAGGCAGTCTGAAAACCAACTTGCTAGGGTACCACATGCTCCACCACTACAACATGTGTAAACAAGAAAGTTCGGGTTCAAGGTAGTCCAAAAAGCAGGCAAGCAGTGGTACTCCAAACACATTGAAGCCAAATACATTCTAGAGGTTTTCATTGATAGGGTAAGCCTGCTAAGGGATTGCCCGAGCATGGTGCGACTAATAAAGAAGCTGAATATGAACTTCATCTTTCATCAGCCTATTGACTAAAATTTGCACTTAGTACATGAGTTTAATGCGAATTGGGATCCAAGTGACCCAGATCATGAACTAAAGATTCATCGTAAAAAGGTTCATTTCACAGCTGCAGATATTAATGATTTGCTGGGTATACCTGAAGCGGATGCGAACCAGTTGAGGTAATTGATTGTCACTCCTCCTTATGAACATATCAAACATTGTTGTGTTGTATACGCTCATATTCTAGGTGGACTAGGCACTGGGTTACTAGCTTGCATAACTCTTTTCCTTATACACAAATAAACAAAGAGGCCCGAATATGGGGACGCAATGTATATCATTACCTTTATTCAAGGAAAATATATGACAAAGGTTATACGTGACCGAGTATGTATGATTTATGCTCTAGTATGTGATGATATTGAGATTAATATAGGACAGGTCATATTCTCGGCTATAATGAAAGTACGCTACAAACTGAGGCATAGCTATGGTTTTGGAGGACTGCTGACCAGGTTCTTAAGGAGGCTTAGGGTGGATAAGGAGAAGTTGGATTCCAAGCTGGATGTTGTCACTCGCTGATTGATATTACAACTGTGAGGAGCATTGCTGGGACCCAAGGCCCAGTTCTGACTATTGCTGAGCGTCAATCTCGGGCTGATGTGATATCTGCTCAGATGTTTGGTCTATGATGTTACAGTTGTGGATAAGGGAAATATCTACAACAAATGAAGAACTTCGTACGGTGGAGTTATATTAACCCCTAGGCCATCATGCTAAAAATTTGCTACGAATCGGGCCTATGTTCGTGGAACCTGTTGATGATGATGTACCTACTGATACTGAGAGACGGTACCAGGACTCAGATGTTGAGTCAGATACTGAGGATTAATCTGATGAGGGTGAGGGCGATGCAGAAGCTGATGATATTTATGAACAGGAGGGTGTAGATAATGCCATGATAGAGATAGTGCCCTTTGACTGAGCAGGGAGTATGGTGTCACCTTGCCTTATGCTTATTGATAGCATTGGGGTAGTGCTATGTTTAAGTGTGGGGTGGTTGTCCTTAATTTTCATCTCTGATTTCTATCTTGGTTTATTTTGGTTGGACAATTTCTGTTTCTTTTATGTTTTGTTGGATTGTAATGGTTAGTAAGTTGAAAGACAGATTTGTGCAAATTTGCCCTAATGGCATTTTTTACAGTTTGCTATCAATTTAAAGTGGTTGTTTTATTTATTTTTGCCCTCCTTGGGAAATTTCAGATTACAGTAATTATTTTTGCCCTTTTTGGAAATTCAAAATAACTCGTCATAGCTAGTGCCTTCCCTTATGATAAATGAGTGACGACCGTCTTAAGGGGAGTTGGTCCTAAGAAGTAAACAATTGATGAGAATCCGATCACAACTTTAGAGAAGTGCTGTGGTGGGTCATTTTTTTGCATTGATTTGGGCTGAATTGAAAAAAAAAAAAAAGAAAAAACAAAAGCATGTTTGAAATTTCAAAAGATTTGATTGTAAACTGCTTAATCTCGAGAGGTGAAATATGAGTTCTTGGCTTAATGTTGAATTTTTACAAAAACAAGATCGGGAATCGTAAGGTTCTAATTTGATTCCCTGCATGCATAGTGAGTGTGAGTATTTGTGTATATTCTACATGTATAGGAGTGTCTAGATCTTGCCTGGTGTGTTTGCAAAGAGAAATAAAGGATGTTGGATGAAGGAAATAATTTAGGCATTTCTTTTTTAGCCTAATTGTAAAAACTTTATTTACCTACCCTTATGCATGTCCTTAGTTAGCCCTGTTAAGCCTATAGCCTAATTTTCTTTGTAGCCGCATATGTAGCCTAATCCCTTCTTTGATAGACCTTGATTTGAGCCATAGCTCTGCAATGCTTTAGTATATATGATTAAATGAGTAGGGAGTGTGGAATTGAAGTAGGAGAAAGATGAAAGGGAAGCCCTAAAGAAATAGTTATTTGTGTGTTTAATTGTGATAGTAAGGAGTTATAAGAAATATGAAAGAAATTTCAGTTTTTGTAGCCCGATTTTTGTTATAATGAACTTATTTTAGCCCTGGTCCATTTCAGACAATGAGCACCTCAACTAAGGTGAATAACTTTAGCTGAGGGTGGCTATGATATGGGTGCATAACAATAAATGGGTGTGAAGAAGAGTTGAAATATGAATCGTAGTGCAAAATAAAAATATTTCTACCATAACTGTTGTTAATGTGATTAATAAAATTCAGGTGAAATGAATGATGTGTTAAGGGAATGAAGTAGAAAGTGGGTTGATAGAATGTGATTTTGATTGAAGATTGATGTGTATTAAAGTTCTTAGGGAGATTAGTCACTATTTCCTATATAATTCCTACCCATTCCTTAGCCTACTTTACAACCCTGGAAGACTTAATTGATCCTACGTCTCAACACTCGACTATTAGCAGAGTAGTACACTAAAGGCAAGCTTATGGTTCGAGGACAAACAAGGGTTTAAGTGTGGGGTGGTGATCTTTGGCATATTTATATGTCCAAGTACCTATATTCATCCAGATTTAGACTTGTTTTGAGAGTGATAATGTACTATTTTGAGTATAATTTAGCTTGAAGTGTGTTCTTTATCTAATGGACATGATTAGTATTTGCAGGGCTAGATTGTGATGAATTAGACATGATTGGACGCATTGATGATATGTAAGGGTGAAGAGAGCAAATAAAGGCATTAGAAAATAGCTCAGCAAGGTAAAATGGAAGTTAGAACTTTCAATTAGTGCAGTTAGTGCATTGCAGAGAGGGACATAATGGCGTTTGTCAAAATCCAGCAAGGTACCACGATATCACCACTTCGTGGTGAAGAGCTATTTCATAATTATCAAGATTCCAGAGTCTTAACGCGATACTATCGTGATGCGGTAAAATTCCAGTTGCCAATTTTTCAAATTCAGAAGCTTAGCGCATCGCGGAGGAAGATGAATTCACAATTATCACAAACCAGTATCCCTCCACGATATCACCGCGTCATGGTGATGATCCAGTCATGATCGTCTCAAAATAGTATCCTTCCATGATGGCCCAAGTCCGCGAGAAATATGGCATTTGACAGCACAACACAATTCATCGAAGGTCCAAATTGAATCTTTCGTGCCCAGCTATAAAAGGAAAAATTCAAAACAATTTTGGGACACTTTGGAAAGCATAGTAGCAGTGAAAAAACACAAGATCCTCTCTCTTAGGGTTCTTAGAATTTCTTTTGAACTTTATAACTTCAAGATTAATTCTTGGTATGATTAATTGCTTATTTTTTATGTTGAATTCAAACATGAATGGCTAAATACCCTTGTTCTGGGGTTGAGGCCAAGAGCATGATTACTCTTTGATATTTTTATTGTAATTTCTTATTGGATTATCATCTGGGTTGTTTTTAATTTCTTGAGCTTACTATTTCAATGAGTGGCCACCATTGAAATAAATCTATATTTCTATGTGGGGAGAAGAATCATAGGATAGGACAAAGAAATTAAGGAGCAAGGTTCTTATACTTTTATGAAATAAGGGGTTTAAATTAACATCTAGGATAGTAATATACCTAGAAGCCTTGCTTGGTTCAATGTCAAAAAGATAAGTTTATGAATCTAGATGAATTATTGTATCTCTGTGGGAGTTGTAGTTACAAATTCAATAGATAGAAGATTTGATGTCGGGACACCAAAATTGTAGTATAAAACTTGCGAATCAACAAACCAATAACCAATTAGAATGCGATAAGAAGATAGAATTGTATGATTGTTTGATGTGCCTTAACCCCAGAATTCTCATCATTACTGTTACAACCATTGCTTGCTTTACTATTTTCATAATTTTCTATTTCTTATTTAATTATAATTTATATTCACAATTTCACAAACAACTTGATACTTTACAACACTTAATATTTCATTGTCTAAAACTAAAAGTTGGGTAAAATTCTAGTTGCTTAGTCCTCGTGGGAACGATATCTGACTATCTAAGTCACTATATTACTTGTATAATCACGTCCACTTATGTGTGCATTTGAGCAGAAACATGTCCCCTATGTTTAGATTAACTCAGAAGAAAGTTAAGTTTCTGTGGTCAAATTCCTGTGAGAAAATTTTTTAGGAATTGAAGACACGACTCACTTCAACCTCAGTTTTAGTGCTACTTAATGGTTCAAATAGTTTCGTTGTCTATTGCGATGCTTCTAAAATCGATTTAGGTTGTGCTTTGATTTAGAGAGGTAAGGTTATAGTATATGCCTCAAGAAAGATTAAGTCTCACAAAAGGAACTACCCTACCCAGGATCTTGAGTTAGCTGCTGTTGTATTTGCATTGAAAATTTGGAGGCACTATCTTTATGGGGTACATGTTGATGAATTCACAGATCACAAAATCTTGCAATATGTATTTACTCAGAGAAAGTTAAATCTTCATTAGGAAGGTGGTTAGATTTGTTAAAGGATTATGATATAAGTGTGTTGTATCATCTGGGTAAGCCCAATATAGTGCAGATGCCCTTAGTAGATTGTCTATGGGTAGTGTTGCTCATGTGGAGAATGATAAGGGAGAACTAGTTCGGGAAGTTCATTGGTTAGCTAGATTAGGTGTGAGGTTGGTTGACTCACCTGAGGGGAATGTTTGGGTTTAGAGTAGTTTAGAATCTTCTCTAGTTTCTGAAGTGAAATAGAAGCAGGATAAGGATTCTAGTTTGGTCAAATAGAAGGGGTCAGTTAAAGACCAAAAGGTAGAGTTTTTCTACAAAGGGGAAAAGGGTGTGTTGATATATTAGGTTAGATTGTGTGTTCCATGTATTTATGATTTGAGGCAGTGTATTATGGAAGAAGCGTATGGTGCGCATTACTCCATTCATCTAGGAGCTACCAAGATGTACCAGGATTTATGGGAAGTCTATTGGTGGAGTGGTATGAAGAAAGATATCGCAGAATTTGTAGCCAAGTGTGCAACTTGTCAATAGGTTAAGGTAGAGCAACAAATACCTGGTGGCACACTGTAGGAGTTTGGTATTCCTACTTAGAAGTGGAAAGAGGTGAACATGGGCTTTGTGAAAGGGTTACCCCATTTGTGTCACCAACATAATTTGATTGGGTTATTTTAGAAAGATTGACCAAATCAACCCATTTTTTGCTAGTTCACACGTCCTTCATAGCTAAAGATTATGTAAGCTGTATATTAGAGAGTTGGTTATATTGCATGGAATTCCCTTGTCTATTATCTCTGATAGGGGTACTCAGTTTATCTCTTAATTTTGGAAATACTTTTAGTAGGGTCTTGGTACCCAAGTTCATCTCAGTTCAGCTTTTCATCCGCAGATGGATGGTCAAGAAGAGAGGACTATTCAGACCTTAGAAGATATGTTGAGGGAATGTGTTCTATGTTCTTGATTTCAAAGAAAGTTGGGATGATCACTTGCCATTGATCGAGTTTTCCTACAATAATAGTTACCATTCTAGTATTCAAATAGCCCTATTTGAGGATCTTAATAGGCAGAGATGTAAATTACCCGTTGGTTAGTTCGAAGTGGGTGAGGCCGCTTTAATTGGGCTAGATATGGTATTTGAAGCTATGGAGAAAGTTCAGTTGATTCGATAGAGATTGAAAGCAGCTCAGAGTCGTCAAAAATCTTATGCAGATATAAGAAGGAGAGATCTAGAGTTTGAATTAAATGATCTCATGTATTTAAAGGTTTCACTCACGAAAAGGGTGAAGAGATTTAGCCAAAAGGGGAAGCTTAGTCCCCAATATGTGGGTCCCTATAGGATATTGAGTCGTGTGGGAAAGGTAGTGTATGAGCTTGAGCTACCTGCAGACTTGTCATCAGTTCACCCAGTGTTCCATGTGTCCTTATTGAAGAAGTGTATGGACAATTCAGCTGTTGTAGTCCCTCTATAAAGCATAGATATTCAGAATAGCCTTTCATACAAAGAACTTCCAGTAGAGATTCTTGATCATCAGTTTCGTAGAATAAGGAACAAATAAGTTCCCCTGGTCAAAGTTCTGTGGCGAAATTAGTTTATTGAGGGTGATACTTAGGAAAGAGAAGTAGACATGCGAGCCAAGTATCCTCATCTCTTTTTCACGAACTCAGATTCAGCCTAAGGTAATAGTCTTCATTAATTTAGTTCTTTTCCATCTCAGATTCAGCTATGTGATTATCTTCATGTCAATTCATACATTTACAGATTAGTTTAGTCGCTACGTATGCTTTATATTCAGTCATGCAACTTTGTTTCAGTTGTGCATGCTAATATATAGCATTTGTTCCTTAGTATCCACAATTTAACTAGTATTATTCAATGACGAATGTTCCCAAGGGGGAGATAATGTGATACCCAGTACTTTTCCTAACTTATTTTAGCCCCTAGTATGTCAAGGGTTAACTTTAAAAATTAATAACTCTTGATACATGTGGAATTTTCCATCTCTAGACCTAGTAAAGTGTAGATAATTGAATCAGCTTTCCAATGATACAAATTTTTCCTTAATCCGATACTTGGTTGAAAACTTATGGTTATTTTAGTGAAAAACAGTAGAGTGCCGCGATAGCACCGCATCGTTGTGAGGTGCAGAATTGCAATTTTCTAATTTCTAGTAAGGCATCACGATTAGCTCACATCCCGGTGAATCCTAAATTCCCATTTGTCCCTTTCTAGTATCTCACCACAATATGCCGGTATCGTGCCAAAAATTTCAATGGGATAGACTCCACATCGTGGTAGAGTGCAAAATGACACTCGTCCTTTTCTAGCGATGGAATGCGATTATGCTGCATCATGCCAGAGGCCAAAATGGCACTTTTCCTTTTCCAGTAAGTCACCGCGATAAGCATCACATCACGGTGGGGCCTAAAATCGGGATTCCAGTTCCGAGTTAATTTTTCCAAGGTGAAACCTAGTCATTTCCCAAGCCTCGAAATCGTGAAAAATAAGAAATTAAACCTATTCTAAGCACATTATGGATACTTTTCATCAAATTACTCCAAGAAACCCTAGTGCTTCAAATCTTAACCCTCAAGTAATCCAAATTCCACCATTCTTTTTCCACGATAACCCAAAATTCATGATTCCCAATACAAGAACTTTAAAAATCAATCTTCAAGATCATAAATAGGAACTCAAAGTTCAAGCTTCTTCATTTATTCATTAATTAAGGTATGTGGGGTTATGAACAAGGATAATTCTTTCATCCTTGTGCCCAAAATTAATTTTAAAGTTGATTTTTACATGAAATTATATGAATTTCAGTTTACGATTTATACCCACTTATTACTATTAGAAGATTATGAGATTTTGAGAGATTTCAATGTTGCATTGCATGTTTTCTTTCGTATTTTTATGCGTATATCAGTAATTTTCAGATTTAGAATTGAATTAGCAATATTTTCATTATCGCACATGAACTTTATGATAATTTGACATAAAATTGATACAAGGTTTATTAACCCTAGCTTGAATGTTGGTATTTCAAGAAGATTAAGCTGTTAAGCATCGCATGATTAGTTATATTCAACTTTCGAACAAAGATTTGATCATTTGATTCAGCTTAGATATGAAATTCACATTCCAAATTTAACTACAGTTTACAATAAACAGATTCACAAGAGGTTTTCATTGTATACCCTTATACTAGTTTTAAAAGTGGATTTCTAACAGAATGAGCATACAGATTAAACAAAGTAGCATTTAGCACCGAGTTAGGTATGTTCTCATGCCCCAGAACTATGAGCCAATGTAGGTTCAGATTATCAGATTACTCCCATTTCTATATGTATGACAACTACATATGTGATCACTTAGATTAGGTCATATGACTAATCAAGAGTATGACACCTCTCCCCAACGTGAGGTTTTCCCATAAGAGAACTAGATGTTGGACACTATGATATATCACATAGTATATGTTGGTTCGAAGAACCTCCCTAATAAAAAAGACTACAAAAAAGAATAACAGAACAGGTTTTAGAAACTAAGTGTAAAGGCTTACAACTTTATTCAGATATTGCTTTATATAAGACATTGGCTATAAGATTTCAGCTTTCAGTTTACAAATATAAAAGTGAGTCCTTTCTACACTTACACAGTGTGATTTCAAGATAGAATATAAGTATAACTTTTAGAAATAAGTGTTATGACTCACTAGATTTATACTGCATGCTTTATTACTCATGATTATTATTCTCAGTTTCAGTTATTCAAGCTATTATGAGTCATCTACACTTAATATGCGTTCTTTTGCAAATTTACACTAATGTTGAGATATTGTTCTACTTATGCATTCACCCCCATATACTCAGTACATTCCAGAAGTACTGACCCATATATACATCTATGTGATACATTGTCTCATAATGTAGGTTCAGGTGCTCAGTTCAGCAGCGTGAGTGATTTCGAGCATCTTCATCTACATCCCGATAGTTGGTGAGTCCTCATAGTTTAGGGACCAAGATATTTAGTTTTTTAGTTCATTAGAAAAGTTAATTCAGTATTTATAGATAGTTTGAGTCAGCTGGGGGCTTGCCCAGTGGCTCTCTAGTTGTTAGTAGTAGAGGCATGTCAGACTACTAGTTATGATTCAAATTTCTAGTGTTGATTGTTTAGACTTTTAAGTCTAATATTTTCAGATACCAAGCTTAAATAATTTCAGCTTAGCTTAGACAGAATTTTACATTTTAGCTTTGATTATATACCTATATTTCTTTATTATGAGCTTTAGATTTAGCAAAAGGCTTAAAGGGTTATCTTAAGGCTACTCGTAGTCTTGAGCACTGTGTGACATCTTGAGACCCATTTTTGGTGTGTTACTAACCCGAACTGAACTGGAGTGATCACTAAACTAAGCCCATATTGTGCAAGAGGAAACATTTTCTGGCAAGGCCCCTAAACCTATGGTGGAACGTAGTTTCTGGGGAAGTAGGATGTGCTGAACCCATACTTCTCAATCAGTGCTAAATACTACTCCTAACTAAAAAACACTAAAATACTAAATGGTGCATGCACTAATAATTGATAAACTCAGATTATGGTATTGTGAAAATAACCGTGCATACAGATTCTGAGATAATTAGAACATAAAATTGATAATGCTCAACATGATCATGGTGTTCTGAATATGGTATTTAAATCATGGTTTGACTGACTTGTTACTTGAAAATGGAAATTATGTAAACACATAAGTATCGGGTTTTCATAACCTACCAACACTGAATTACAATAAAATACGGTAACAAAGCTTAAATACTATAGTATGGGATCACGATTCAAAGACCCAAAACATACACATTTCATCAAACATGTGAAAATCATGAACTTGGACATGAAAATGTGTTAAACATAAGAAATCAACATAATTACATGGCTAAAATAATAATTTAGGGATTCAACATGAAATCAATGGGCTACGACATGGAAGTAAGTGAACTAGAAAAGGGGATCATGTTTACATGGCTAAATACATGAGTTTAACAATTTGACATGATATTGATCAACCAGGACATATAAGTTTGGGGTTTTAATCACATAGAACCATAATTTACATGATAAAGCTAACAACCTGACTTGAATGTAAAATTAGTGAGGAAACATGGATATAAGTAAATCTTGATGCATTTAAAGCCTTTAATCTCATGGAAATATCATAATTCAAGAATACGGATAATAGGTTATGAACCCTAATTGAAAATCATTAAATTTAATCTTTAAAATAAGTTTTGGGCATAAGGATGAGAGAGGATCCTTATTCATAAACCCCATATACCTTAATTGAACGAATTCATGAAGGAATTTTGAAATTGAAGCTTGAATCCTTGAAGAAAACATGAATTTGGATCTTGGATACTTGAATTAATAGTGAGAAAGTTGAATATTTTATTCTTGGGAAGAGGAGGGTTTCTACGTGGGAAATTTTGAGGAAGATGGGCAAATAATACCCTTTTGGGTGTTATAATTCGTGCCTTGGATGTTTGGGGTTGAGAGGAAAGGACCAAAGTGCCCCTTGACCCTTAAGAAGCTGAAACTATGGGGGACTAAGATCTGCATCTCATCCCTTATCTCAGGGAAGAGAGATCTGCGTTATGCACCTTATTCTGAGAGAGAGACCAACGCACCACGGCCAAATCGCGGACCCTTACTGCCTCTCATGAAAACAACCCTAACCTTTTGGTCGGGTATTAGATTAAGACAAAATTTTTATCGGTGGAAAGAAAACTCAATTACATATAATTTGGTGGGTCTTGAGAAGAAAAATTCCACATATATAAAAAGTTATACACGTTCAAAGTAGACCCTTATAGAATCGAGTACCAAAACTTGGCCGAATCAAAGGCTCTTAGCGGAACTTTGCTCTAAGTGATTCCTATGAACATTTTTCACCTCATAAATACTTCACACACTAGGATAAAGATCATGAAACTGGTCTTCAAATATAAATCATGAGATTTGAGTTTATACATGTAGGAATGATTGTTCAAAGTCTAGCCCAAAAAATACAGTGTGTTACAAATACAAAGTGAACAAATCGGGGTCTTGGTTTTGATATGTTCGACTTTGTTGTTGCATATCCCAGAATGAAGAATTGGTTCTATTAGATGTCACAACCCCAAACTTGCTAGAATGGTGAGGTTTAAATGCCATATATATATATATATGTATATGTATATATATATATCTTACTATTAAAACTATATTTAATTGTATCTATTTATTAATTTTATTATTACTTAATCTGAAATATGCAACACATCGATGCCATTTTTTACTACCTCTGTAAGAAAGTCAAGTTGAAAACACAACAATAATATAGATACGCGATAGGTAACTATTTGTTCAAAGTTTATATTAGTAAGGCCTACGATCTTTGTCAACAACAGTTGGAAGTTCCCCAAAATGAGGAATGTTTAATCAACATCATCAAAGGTTTTAACATTCTAGCTGCCTTACCTTAGAACTTGGTTGATGAATTGTACATCCCAATCAATTGTGGTAATGAGTTCCATTGGGTGTTGGTTGTCGTTGTTCTAAAAGAGAGGCGCATCTAAGTTTATGACATGATGTTGAGAAGGAGACGTTCAGGGTCTCTATATGAGATTCGAAGGCTAGACAAAATATTTTCTACTTACCTTGATTTAAATGGCTTTTTGGACCAAATAATTTGTACTGATTGATCGACAACTGAAGCATACCTTGATAAAATGGGTAATCCATTTGATGTAGAATATATTGAAGGAATGGCTCAATAATCTAGTGGTAGCCTATAAGTATCATGATTTAGTTTCATTTCTTAAATTTCACAACTCTTATATTAATTACCGATATGGATTATCTAATTTTTACAAACGTAGGGATTGCGGTCTTTTTATTGCCATTTACACTGAGTATTTGAGCGGTGGATTACAAGTTTCAAATAATGGACTTAATTCTGGATTACTCCATAAAATATATGCTACTCTTTTATGGAAATATGAGGAAGTAATGGCTCAGAAACCATACGAAAGTGACATTAAAGATCCATGAAGACCAAAGTCGAATTCCATAGCACCGAATGAAGAACAACTTGTTAATATTGAGTAGATCTTTATAGATTGAGTCTGTCAAATTTATAACAATTTTTCATATTTCATTTATTTTTTGATTTATTTAATTTAATGTAATTTGTGAAGGTTTCGATTTATTTTATTTTATCTATTAATTTTATTTTATTCTTAAATTTAAACTTATTAATTAAAACGGAATAGTAGATTCAAATATTGCAACAGAGAAAGGATATGTTACAATAGATGTCACATCTATTAGGACTAACTAAAACAATATTATTATTGCAACAGATGAATCATTTGTTGCAACAGATAGTCATTTGTTGGAATAATTCAAACAAGTAGGAAAACCTGTTTGATATTTTACAATAGATGTGACATCTGTTGCAATAGATCCATCTTCTATTGTATTTTTTTGTATTAATTCATAAGTTTGCAAATTTAATAAAATCATACAATTGTCATCAATCAATAAAAATAAAAAAAAATTGACATTACTTAAACAATATACAATTAATTTTCTATGAATTTTATTTTATCCTTACATTAACATTATTTATTTATGAATTTTATTTTATTCTTAGATTTGAACTTATTAATTGAAATAAAATACTAGATTCAAATATTACAATAGATAATGGTTCTTTTGCAACAGACGACATATCTATTGGAAATTATTAAACAAATTTCGACATATGTTGCAACATATAGGTCATCTGTTGGAAATTATCAAATAGGTCTTCCTACTATTTTGATTTGTTCCCATAGATGACCTATCTATTGCAACAAATAGTCTATCTATTACAACTGATAGACTATCTATTTTTACAATAGATAGACTATCTATTGCAATAGGTTGGTCATCTGTTGCATTATGCAGATATCTATATCTATATAATGAACTTGTTGTAATATTTGAGCTTAGTGATTATTTTTTGTTCTAATTCATAAATTTCCAAATTTAATAAACTAATTCAAATTTTCATCAAACCTAAAAAATTATCACTACATGTATACTTAAAATAAAAATTGTCATAGTGTTTCTACTTCTTTTTTTAATACATAAGCTCCAACTATTTAGTTAGTACCCCATAGGCCCAGACCTCTTGCATCTTCCACAATATTTTCATTCAGTAAGGTCCTTGGCTTGGATATTTCTGTGCTAGTTTACATATATTCAATGTATGTAAGCATGTATGACCTGCAGGTGGAATCGGTCAAATATTTTTCAAGGTCCTTGTCCTTGTTGCGACCTTTAAAAGCCCATTTTTCATTCAACACTTTCATTGGCAAATGGTTCATCAGGTCACTTTTCTTTAACAATCTAGAGAACAAGTCCAATAGTGGCTATATTTTGGTAAAGAAATCCTCCTCCTCGTAGATAGGTAAGTTGCATTCATAAACCTTTATTTTTTTTGTCCTAGAGTAGTATCTCAAGAACCACAAAATGTTTTACGTCCAGGTTCATGACTGTAAGAATTCTCTTTTCCCTGATATAGTCCTTGTCGTGTGTATATATCCTCTTCCCTCTAACATAGTAAGTCATATCTTGATCCCATTTGAATGTAGAAACTAACAAATTAAATCCCGGGCCACTGGGAGTTGACGCTAGGGCACTGAGATCATCGTATTTATTCTTGAAATTACTGTTGAAGTTGAGGTCCATTATCCTATTGCCAACATTATAAGCATCTAAGTACGCAAATTGCGTACCCCTCATAAGGCAGAGAATTTCATCAACATACTGTATATAAGAAGAAAATTTCTAAATACGTTAGTAATTTTAAAAAATAAAAACAAAGTAGAAAGATGCAATGGATGGTCCATCAATTGCATAGGTTCTCTAAATCTGTTAGCAAATTACCTATCTAATGCAATGTATGCAACAAATGGATAATCTATTGCAACAGATGAACCACTAGTTGCACCAGAATAGAAGATGACTTATAATGTAACACATGAAGTAGTTTAGAAGGTAAGGTTAGGAAAAGTAAACTTACTGTGTCTACGTACCAATACCTTGTATCTCTTGAAGTCTTGGGAGGGGGGGAAGGAATTCATGGAGAAATCTTTTGTGAGGTGCATGGATTTTATGTACTTTCCAGATCAAACTTTGCTTTGGTGTCAAGTTATGCATATATGTACACTTTCTCCAATCAACCATGAACTTCATCAACTTTTGGAGGAGGAGGAGTTGTAATTTTTATTGATTTCCTATTTGAGAGGATATGTCTAATTGCTTTTTCTTTTTCCTAATCTCCACTATAGGAGTGTATGGATATCTCATCTTCTTAGATGGTATAAAAACTCTCTTGGATTTTAATTTCTCGACAATATCAGTGAGAGCATCTATTTTTTGAAAGAGATGATCCTGTCTGTCCATGCACTATTTGCATTTGCAATGAGAATATAAGTGTGAAGAGGGGTGAGAGAGACCATTGTAAGGGGTGATTTCAAACATATTTATTTTTTCTTGAGAATCAAAATTCTCATCATCATGAATGGCATCAACATCATAATCAACATAGCTCCACCGACATCAACAACTCCACCAGCAACACCCCCACAAGTAGCTCCCAAATTTGTAGCAGCAGGTTGGTCATGAAGAGCCTCAAGATAAGGCTAAACTTGCCTAACAACTCTTATTTTGGGCGTTTCTCCAGCCAATTCCCCTTTTATTAATTCCACCATTGGGTCTTCTATAGTATGAAAAATACCTAGAATAATAAAAAAATCATCCCCAACTCTTGTTTAGTTGGTACAAGCGATGGATGCACAACTTATAAATGAAAATAGATATGTTTAAATCAAATAATAATTTGCCGTTAGTTGGGGAATATGTTAACACAGACAACTTAAGCAACAAATGATATTTCTATTACTACAGATAATTTATCTTTTACAATAGATGATTCATCTGTTATAATAAATTAACCATCTATTGCATCATATTAACCATTTATTTTATAAGTTGTTGTAGATGGGTAATTTTTTAAGCCAGGTTCAGAGAACCAAAGTAATAGACGGGTAATCAGTTGCAGAAGATGACTCATCTATCACAACAAATTACTATTTATAGTACTAGTTGTTGTAAACGAGTAAACTGTTAAGAAAAATTACAATAGATGGGCCATCTGTGGCAATAGATAGCCCATCTATTTCAATATCTTCCTTTCAGTCAAATTATTGTACTTGAAAGAAGACTTACTGCATCATCTGGAGGGTTGGAGAGATCAACCTCCTTACTTTTTGTGTTGCTCTTTGCAGCCAACCACCTAAGGATCCTTGGATGAGAAACCTCATCCGTGTAATCCTTGGCATATATTCGGAGGTAAGGATTAGCTTCAAATGCCTAAGCCTAAAAAATATAAACAGGAAGCAAACAAAACAAGTCATAAAAATTAGTCACTAAAAATTAATGGAAGAGTAAACAAATAGTGATTATATTTACCATGAAATCCCACGAAAAGCCAGATAAGCTGATCGTTTTTGGGGATAGTTTTGTCAATAAATATTTAACAGTCAACTTGTAGTTGTCATATCCTCAAGGATAAATATTAAATTTATCCAAATCTTGAGCAAGCTCCAAAAAGTCATCTTCTATGACTTTGTTGACTTTGTTTACTCCCATTATTCAAATCTTTATTATTACCTATGTACTTTATCCTGCACTTCAGAAGGCCATATACCATGCTCATTGAAAGCGGGTACTGTTGTCCTTAGACAGGTTAAGAAAGTCTCCAAAGCAGCTTTTCCTAAAAAACTCCTCTAGGTTTTCATTTCTCATAATATTCCTAAAATCATCAAAATGTTTCCCCATAACAGATTTAACTACAAAATCACCGGTTAAATCTGCAGGGTTATCTATCATAATATCAACTTAAAACCTATCAATACTAATAGGTTTGATAAGATCATGTTGGGATTTCGATCTTAATTCATCTCCCATTGATGATGCATTATTATTATCTTTCTCATTGTCCTCGAAAGATCCATCTCTCTCCTCACTTTTACTTTCCCTTCTTCTTTTTTTATCTTTATCTTCTTTCTCCTCACTTTTATTTTTCCCACCACCCTCGACAGAACCTTCACCACCTCTCTCAATATAGTTTTACTTAGCTTCACCATCTTTCTCAATTTTGTTTTCATACCTTAATTAAGCTTCACTTTTCCTGAAATAGATTGCTTAGGAGGTTCTCCAAATCCATCTGTACTCTAGCCTTTTTTGTTAGCTGGTCAGTAGTTGACCCACTTTCACTTTATTTTCTTTTGAGAGACATATTTTTCCTACAAATAAGAGAAAAAAACATTACAATTGATGTCTGCATAATTTTAAAAAAGAGGTAGCACAAAATTCAATAAATACAACATACTACAAAAAATATTCCAACAGATGACCCATCCATTGGAATAGATGACCCAACTGTTGCAACAGATTAATAACCAGTTCCAATATATTGGTCTTTTGTTGGAATATTACAAAATAGTCTTGGTACTTGTTTGATTTCTTCCACCAACTGCTCCATCTATTACAACAAATAGACCATCTATTGGAAAAGCTGTTATAATTTATTCCAACAACTGATTCATTAGTTACAACAAATGGGAAATTTATTGGAAGACCAATTTTAATATCTTCCACCATATGTTCCACTAGTTGCAATAGGTGGGCCATCTCTGGGAAGTTATCAAAAAAGTAACAATTTTGTTTAGATATCTTCCAACATATTACCCATCTTTTGCAATAGATAAATTATCTATTGGAAGATATTGAATCAATTCTTCTATATTTCCATTAGATATATAATCTGATGGGCAATACAACACCAAAAACACCACTAATACCAACACCAACACCAACACCACCAATGCTACCACCAACACCACCACTAATACCCTCAACACCACTAATACCAACACCACCAACATCAACACCAATACCAATAATGATACCACCACCACCACCATCACCACCACCAATAGCAATACCACCAACACCACCACTACCACCACCACTACCACCACTACAAACACTACCAGTACCACCACCACCACCACCACTAGAACAATACCACTACCACCACCATCACCAACACCATCAGTACCACTACTAACACCACCAATTCCAACACCTACACCACTAATGAAATTGACATAAAAATAAAAAAATTGAATGATCCCAAAAAATAAAAGTGTATCCAAAAATGAAAATACATTACTCGTTGAAAAAATTGTAAAGTGGACTAGAGATGTGCACTTTGCTAAGTAACTGCGACTAGTTAGCATGGTTTGAATAATCACCTCCAAAGTAAGGAACAAAACTCAAAAAAAGCATCTCTACAAGCACTGAGGGTTTGAAAGATGGATAGTCAGGAACAAAACTTCAACTAAGAACTCCTATAGGAAAAATAAAGGGATCAAGCCAATGTGGCAATTTCAGAAGTTAAACTTGCATCCTAGGACTTCTGGTTGTGGTTTTGGTTTGGTCAATTGTAGTGGAAACAGAAAGGCATGGGATTCTGCCCAACTTTAAACCTTTTTGTTTCCATTGCCATTGACCTGATTAGAACCACAAATAGAAGGCATGAGATGCAAGTTAAAATTTATAAATTAATACTTTGTCTTCTATTATTTTTACTTCATAAGTTCTTGGTTTAAGTTTTATTCCTGACTGTACATCGTTCCAACCTTCGGTGCTCGCAAAGCTGCTTTCTTAGAGTTTTGTTCCTTTTTTGGAGATGATTATTCAGGCCACACTAGCTTGTAGCAGTTACTTAGCAAAGTGTCCACTTCAGTCTACTTTACCATTTTTCTTTTCAACAATGATTGACGAATTTTCATTTTTGGAAACACTTTTATATTTGCAACTCATTCAGATTTTTCATCTTTTAAGTTAATTTCATTTGCTAGATTGGCTAGAAGTTCCTATATTGCTACCCTGTATTTTTTCTTTAAATAAGGTCTGAGATAATATAGTCTTTAGCAACTCCCCTTCCCGCGCAAGTATTCTCCTACAACATGTTTTGTTGTATAATCATCTCCCCAAGTGACCCATCCATATAAAATTAGACCAGGGGAGTTTCTATTGGCTTTCCATTCTTGTTTGCTACAATAGGGAGGCTTTGAAGGCCTTTTCAAACTCGACTACACCATTAAAACCAGTCCAATCTCTACACTATCATCAAATATTGATCTTTTCTCAAAATGTGACACATAACATGAGCAAA
The DNA here is from genome assembly GCF_002878395.1 of Capsicum annuum. Taxonomy (NCBI): domain Eukaryota; kingdom Viridiplantae; phylum Streptophyta; class Magnoliopsida; order Solanales; family Solanaceae; genus Capsicum; species Capsicum annuum. The sequence continues at coordinate 103,859,363 of NC_061119.1, forward strand.
ATCATTATTAAATTCTAAAAGGGTATCGACACCACCTTCTTAGAACCCTCTGGCCTTATCAGTTTGCACCTATCAAACTTAGATTTAAAATGCAGGATCTTGTTTGAAAGATCAATGCCTAATCAGTAAAAAACTGCATTAACAAAATCATTGTACTCTATGTGTGTTGTCACGATAACCTAATCATTAATACATAACTCCTGCGCATGAAGGTGGATCCATCCATCTGCACACACTTTATAATTTCTACCCCATCAATGTCAAATAGTATTTACTCTTCAGTTCCCATCATGAAGTAGTGTGTAAAACTATGGAGGCTCAAAGGGTAATCATCTTTAAAAACTTTTTTCTTAATCTTCTGGGAAGGGTAACAACAATCTCAAAAACTAAAGACCTGATGGAGAGAAACCCTTGCTACTATTGAATTGAGTTTTTTTAAAATATGACCCATCTGTTGCAACAAATGGATAATCTATTGGCCTACATGGCCGTTAAGAAAAAACAAATGCGCCATTTGTAATGCAACATAATTGTTGTAATAGTAAACTTGTGTTGTTATATGTTATGGACTTTGATAATTTTAACTCATTGTTGGGGATGTAAATATTATTATTTATTACATAAAATATATTTTTATTAACTTGTGAATCAATAAAAAGAGGTGAAATAGGAGCTAAATAAAATAGACTACAAAAAATATTTTCAACATATTACCTATCTGTTGCAACAGATAGACATTTACTGGAAGAACACAATATAGTTCATCAATCTAGATTGCATTCAACCAACAGATGACCATTATGTTGCAAAACCTTTTTTTTCCAATAGATGGCACATCTGTTGTAACAGATCTACTGGGTGAACACAATGCAGTTCTTGCTACTAGTTTGTGTTCTTCCAACAAATGATAAATCTATTTCAATAGATGGTCCATCTGTTGGAAAAAGTGACTAAAAATAGTTATTAATAAAAAATTTATTGAAAGGGTGAAAAGTCATGACTTTTCGATTAATTAATAAAGAAAAATGGTTCGTAAATAAGTAATAAGAAAATAAATAATAAACACAATTTAAATCATAAAAAATAGTTAATAACTGATGTTAATATTAAATAGGTGAAAAGTCATGACTTTTCACCCTTTTATATTTAAATCTATTTTTTAAATCTAAATAATAGAAAAATCACCAATTTGAATTCATTTAGGGGTATACTTATTAAAAAAGAAGTGATCACTCATGATTTTTTGTCTAACACATTCAAAATAAGGAGATGAATCAAATTTTTCATCTGTTGCAACTGATGAATCAGCTGTTGAAAGAAATCAAAATAGCTCTTCCAATAAATGGTCTAACTGTCTTCCAACAGATAACCTATCAGTTGCAACAGATGGATCATATATTACAAGATGGACTATCAGTTACAACAGATGGTTAATCTATTACGACAGATGAGTTATCAGTTGTAACAACTCAATAAAATGATTATTGAAAAGGTGAAAAGTCTTCAATTATTTAATCAATAAAAATGGTTATTTAAATTTAAGAACTAATTAATATTAAAAAGCTAAAAAGTCATGGCTTTTCACAATAATAAAAAAGTCACCAATTTGATTTAATTAAGTCATGACTTTTCACATTAATCAAAACTCACTAGTTTTATTTAATTAATGCATGTAATTAATAAAATGGAGGTGAACAGTCGTGACTTTTTGCCTAACACATTAAAATTCAATCCTCTATAAATAGGCCCCTCCTAACTCGTTTATTCTACTCCACTTTATTTACTTCTTGCATCTTGTCTTTCATATTACATCTTCAATCACTTCTCTTCAAAGAGCAGTTCCTTTTCTGTTGAGATAAGTTTTTTTCTATAAATCTACCAGTTGGTAGCATACATTGTATTACATTCAGACTATTTTCTTTTCTTTAGTGTTTTACAATTTTTGTTAATGCATGCATGTTTTAGATATGTCTAATTCAGTTTAGAATGTGGCGATTTTGCGCGGTAGCACAAGAAATTCAAAGGCAGGTTAATGAACTCTAGTGGAATTTGGACGCCATGAGAGCAAAGATGGTGGGTGATATTCGAAGGATGTGGAAGACCCTGCTGCTGCCAGTTGACAATTAGCTGGTTGACAATAATAATAATAATAATAATAATAATAATTAGGTTATATCTTTTCTTTTAGCATATGTATTTTTTTATTTATATAGAATCTACCTAAGCCTAATGTATTTTTTTTGTTTAATTAAAAAATCTATACTTGGTCGACTTTGACTTTATTTCTTATTTAATTTTTATTTTGTCTATTTTTTTTATCTTAATATGTAGAGGGTTGGAGGTAAGGATTGTGCGTATAGCATAATTTTGCGTCCAGTATCAATAGCAAGAGGTTTGAATTCTTCCAACAGAGAGACCATTTGTTAAAACGGATTGGTCATCTGTTGGAAGAACACAAACCAGTGATAAAAATTGTATTGTGTTATTTCAATAGATGGCCCATCTGTCACAACAGATTAGTGATTTATTTGATGAACACAATCCAATTTGATGATTTGTATTATGCTCTTTCAAAAGATCTATTGCAATAAATAGTCCATCTGTTGGAAGAACACACTCCAGTTAAAAATAATAACATTTACATTCACAATAATGAGTTAAAAATATCAAAGTCCATAACAAACAAAAAACAACACAAGTTCTACTATCATAACGATCATGGTGGATTATGATCCAGGCATGTAGTTCTTTTGTGGCCAACTTTCTTACATACGGAGCACTTGTTTTTTTTATAGAAATAATTCTCTGGCTTCACTCCTTCTCTTATATTACCTTCTTTTTTATTTGATAGTGCTTGTGTCAATATATAGTGAAGGTATTAATCTCTCAAAAATCTCTACAGGAACAACCCATGATTTTTTGGAGGCACTGAATTAATATTCTCACTATATGCCATTATATATCTTTCCACCAAATAATATGGAAATGAGTACTCATAAATTTAAGCTCCATATTGTGCACCATATTGGGCTTGAAGTGCTACCATAGCATATAGATGAGGTATTTTGTCCAATTCAAAAACTATACATGTACAAGATCTTGTTTTAAGATTGACTGTAGCAACATCACCATGACTGTCAATAGTGAACTTGTAATCTGTTATTTGATGAGTAAATAACTTATTCCCCAAATTGGTGTTCATTGATATTCATTTTTCTGCTTCTAGAACAAATCTGTTTCCTACGTTTGTGAACTACATATGCCTTTTGTGAAATAATTTGGCATACTTTTTATTTAGTTCATCAAATAGTACCATGATGGGAAATTCTCTTTCAATGCCAAGTAATGAATTCATCGATTCAACTATGTTTGAAATTATAATATTAAACCTATACAAAAAATCACGTAGTAAACAAGACATTAAATTTATAACAATGCACCTATTTATTGGACAAAATACCCAGCTCCATTTCTTGAAATGAACACATTCAAGAAGTTATGCTGCCTTGGGTGACTTATCCCTTATTTGATTGAAATGGTCAAAAAACTCAGCTATCACATATTTTTCAGCTGCTCTATAAAATAGAGATAGACCCTTTCATTGTGAAAGTTGTTTCAAATATTTTCTCCAAGATGCCTCATGGAAAAACTAAAGTGAGCCGAGGTGTAAAAAATTGTACCCATCTTTGGGATACTTTGATGCCTATCCAAAATAATACACAACTTTTTGATATCTTCGACGCAGCTTCATATTTTTTCAAAAAAATATCCATAGGAGGCATCACATTCCTTGTCCACTACACAAAAAGAGATATGAAAGATGTGACTCTCTACATCCTGTACCACCACCGATAGCAAAACTCTTCCATACTCGCTTCTAAAAAAAGTCTCGTAGATGGCTATGACTTTTCTCTACTGTTGAAAATCAAGAATCCAAGCATCATAGTATACAAAAAGTACTTGAACCTTCCATTTTCATCAACATGCAATTTCATCTTAATTGCGGGATTTGTGGACTCAAGCATATAACAGTAGGCATCAAGGACTGGATACTCATGCTTGTGTGTCCCCTAGATAAGGGCTTGAAAATCTCTATGGATGTATATATCTTCTAATAACTAGCAGTAAAAACCAATTCTATAAGGAGTTGATTGGCCATATCATATGTAGAAGGGGCTTTGCCATTAGGAAATCTATTTTAGAAATTTTAACTGTGGACCTTTATTGTGGTGTGAGGATTATGGCTCGTAATGTGCTCCTAACTATAAGTGTGATACTTTTCATAAACTTTAATGATGAATCTATTAGAAATTAAGTATTTCACAACCCCCAACCACCACTTGTAGTTCAAATTAGCATATCTAAAGAAAAAGACTTTTCTCAAATTAATTAACATTTTTAGTCTAAAATCTTTTTTCAAGCAAGTAATAAACAAAGAAGTAGATAATTCTATCTTATTCTTAAATGATATTCCCTTGTAAAAGCCAGTCTTTTCATCTTTACGATTGACTAACTGTGTTGATTGAGAAGAACTACCCACAATATTGCTCGTAACAACGGTTATAGGTGTACGACCCCAAAAAATTCTATGCTCAAATCAGTCTTTTAAGCATGCTAAAGGGTCCCAGACTTTGAAAATTCTAGCTAAGTATTTAGACTTAGTATTATTTTGTCCTTTGTAAGTTGGAAAATCTATTTTATGAATCTTATAACCTTAAAGTATCAATCTTTAGGTTAATTCATGATAAGGAATGTCAGTAGGTGTTCTTGGATGAGTTTCATATTTTTCAAACCTTGTTTGAACCATATTTGGGAATCCAAAATTGTGTATCAATGCGATCTCGGTGCGGTGCATAAGCCATTACATCAATCAATACTTTTCCTTGTCTTCCAGTGGTAATTTTTAGTGAACCGACACAGAGTTGAGACGGTGCGTTAGCTATCGTATCGATGCCAACGACGCTGCAGGTCGTCCTACGCATCGACAGTCTAGTTTTTAGTCATTAAAAAGTCGTATTCTTAGGGCTATTTGGGTCTTTACCCACATCCTTTAGCCCTCAAAACACAAAATTTAGCCTTCTATTTGCAACATACACTCATTATTTCACAAATTGCTCAAGAACAAAAACCCTAGGTTATTGAATTTCAAATTCAAGGCTCAAGATTCCACCATTAATCTCAAAGAATTTAGCAACCAAAGTATGTTGGTGTTCATCCAAGTGTTCCTTCCACCCTTGGAGTCTAAGAAGCTTTTTTAAACTTCAAGTAGCTTTATTTCATCTTTTCCATGATTTGGATTCAAGTGTATTCATGATTATAATGTGGATTGGATTTCTATTCCATGATTTAGTGCAAGATTTATATAAAAACAACTATCATGTATGTAGTATCATGTGAATTCATGTTAAAGCCTTGAAATTGTGATGCTCATGTATTGATTAGTACTATGTGCATATACAAAGCCTTCCAAGTGTTTGATGAGTTTTTCATGAGAATTAAATAATAAAATTATATCATGATAGCATGTATTTAAGTTCATGTCATGTAAGTGTTTGCTAGAATGTCTCAATGAATGAATGATGATCAAGTAGTTATTTATCATATTTTGAGATTATGTCATGTCTTATAATTTATGCTATCGAGTGTTGGGGGTATTTAATACCCGATAATTTAGCTTATTACCTAGTGTCATGGTCAGTTTCAGGATAGTATCAGTCATTTCATGATCAGTAGTACTCTTAGTCAGTTACAGAACTCAGGAAAAACTCAGTATTAGTCCAGTCCAATTCAGTATTCAGTTCAAGCCTCAGTAAATTCATCCAGTTAACAGAATTCAGTAATATTCCATCAGTCAATGGAACTCAATGAACTCAGTACAGTTTAGTTAGACAGTATAATCAATAATAGTTTAGTCAAGCCTTGTAAGAACTAAAAATCAGTTTAGTGTCTATTCAGTTAGGAGTAGGATTCAACACCAAGTTAACCCAGGGATGGGGGCATTCCTGCTAGCAGAGGGTTTGAACCTTAGTAGCAATCTCTACATTATAGAACTACGTAGCCAATGTAGGTTAACATATCTACCTGTCAGGTATTATGAGGATTGATACATCTCATTTGAGTTTTCCTACCAGGGATGTTTGACGAAAGAGCTTCCTATCAGAGAGGGTTAACTCACAACTTGTCTTTACTCGTGGCATGGTATTGGCACCCTTCTAGATGGGGTTATAGGTTAGAACCCAATCTATTTAGAAAGGGTCATGTTAGTTATATGATTACCTCCCACAGTCTCAGTTTTAGATTTAGTCTTAGTACAAAACTCAATTTTGTTCTACTAATTCAGGACTATCAAACACAGTCACTCAGTTTAGTATGGAACTCGGTCTAGTTCCACAAAATTAAGACTGTCAAATACAGTCATTTAGTTATTAGTAATTCAGTATCAGTAAACTCAGATATCAGTTAATCAGTATTCGGACTTAGTATCCATTATTATCACGATCTCAGTTATAGTAGACGTATTCATGCATGTACTCCCATTCAGTTATATTAATGTCATTCAGTCAGTATTGTTCATACATATGAACCCATTCATTTTAGCCTACCTCATTTAGCATACTAGTATATTTAAAGTATCGATGCATACTTTTCTCTTATGGTATGATGTGTTATATCATAGGTTAGACACACGAGCTCCCGATCATCCCTAGCAGTAATAGATTTTCAGTAGTCAGGTTAGTGGTGAGTCCTCATAGTTTGAGGACATGATTATTATTTTAGCATTTCAGTTTTATTTCAGTAGCTGGAGTTAGTTGGAGACTTTTCCCATCAACTCCACATTTTAGATAGTTAGAGGCTTTTCACACTAAAGTATTCTAAGACAGATGTTTCAGTTTTGGTATTGTTATACCATATTTAGTTTTATTTTAGTATTGAATCTTATGGCATGTTTTTTGCCTAATTTTTGCATATTATATTATTATCATTCATTTAATGCAGTACCAGTCATGGGTTAACTTGTGGTCCTTCGGGATTATAAGCATCGTGTAGCATCGGGGGTACAAACTTGGGGCGTTAAAAACTTTGTATCAAAGCCTAAGGTTCAACAGAGTCCTAGAAAGTCTGACAGCCATATCTAGAAAAGTCCTATGTCTGGGTATGTAGCACACCATACTTATGGACAAGAGGTTATTTGATGTTTTAGGAAAAGTTTCTCTTCTTTCAGTATTCATGTCATGCGAGTGAGCATGAGCTCAAGTTAAAATCTCAGTCTAATTCATCTCTTCCTTATGCTTCCAGAACATGTATTCCAAGAAAGCTAACAAAAGAAGTAACGAAAAATAGTCAGCCCTTCTGCACGTTTAGGTAGATCCCATGAATGAGTATGTTTCTTATGCTGAGTTTAGAGCTACTTTAACCATATTAGCACTTTCAATAGTTTCTCAGAATAATTATCTGTCTGTTATCCTATCTAGGCTTATGGCTCATGCTCTGCAGAGTAAGAAGGAAAGACATAGGAAAAAAAGAAGAAAGAATAAGAGGGCGAGAACCTCAAGGACAAAGAGTGGCCGAACCAATCCCCTTTGTCTGAAATGTGGTAAAAACCACCAAGTTTTCTGTAGAGATGGCAGTGATGTATGTTTCGAGTGCGGCAAGCCCGGTTATAGATTCAGAGATTGTCCCTAGTCAGGTTCCCAAAGTCAGCATAATTGTCCCCTATCTCAATTTAGTCGCCTAAATCAGTAGGGTACCACATCCAGTACCATTAGTGGGCAACACCCAAATAGACTCTACGCACTTCAGTCCTGATAGGATCAGAAAAGTTCTCCTGATATGGTCACTAGTAAGTTACAAGTTTTTTATTTACATGTTTATGCTTTTCTAGATCCAGGAACTTCGTTGTATTTTGTTACTCCATATGTAGCCGTTGATTTTGAAGTCAGTCTCAAACTTATAGTAGCTTTCTCAGTCTCTACCTCATTGGGTAAATCTATCCTAGCCTGATGGGTATACAAGAATTTTTGATATGATATCTCAGAAAGTCACTTCAGCAGACTTAGTCAAATTAGAGATGACTGATTTTGATGTTATTCCTGGCATGGATTGGCTTCATTCTTGCTATGACTCAGTCACTGTAGAAAAGAATTATCCAGTTTAAGTTTCTGAATGAGCCCATCCTAGAATAGAGGGGTAGTACTTCAGCACTTAGGGGTCAACTTGTTTCTTACCTTTGAGTGAGAAAAATAATATCTAAGGGATGTGTCTACCATCTCATTTAAGTCCAAGACTCTATTTTAGAAACTCCTACTCTTGAATCAGTGTCAGTAGCATGTAAATTCCTAGATGTATTTCCCAAAGATCTTCCCGGAGTTCCTCCCAAAATGAAAATCAACTTTAGAATAGACCTTCTTCCAGATACTCAGCCCATATCTATTCTTCCATACAGAATGGCTTTGATAGAACTCAAAGAATTAAAAGAAAGGTTAAAGGATCTCCTAGATAAGGGATTCATCAGACCCAATGTGTCCTAGTGGGGTGCCCCAATTTTATTCGTGCCTAAGAAAGACGATTCTCTTAGAATGTGTATTGATTACCATCAGCTAAATAAAGTCACGGTCAAGAACATGTTTCCCCTTCCTAGAATCGATGACTTGTTTGACCAACTTTAGGGTGCAGTTACTTCTCCAAGATAGACCTTAGATAAGGCTATCATCAACTTAGGGTTAGGGAATATGACATCCTGAAGAAAGCCTTCAGAACTTGGAATGGTCACTTTGAATTCTTAGTAATGTTATTTGGTCTAACCAATGCCCCAGCAGGTTTCATGGACTTGATGAACGGTATGTTCGAGCAGTACTTGGACATATTCGTCATAGTCTTCATAATTGACATTCTTGTCTATTCCTATTGTGAGAATAATCACACAGATCATCGCAGAATCTTATTCTAGACTCTCGAAATCCATCAGTTATCATGATATCTATTCATGTCTTACATGTCAGCTCTATGATCATACCCCATACTCATGAATGTTTGAAATCATGCACGCCTACAGTTCCTAGTATAAGGAGTTCCAGTTCACTTAGTATTAAGAATCATGTTCCATGAATACAGAAACTCTAGACTCAGGTCATGCAACTCATGACTCAGGTACCCATGTCATGTTATATAGTATGCTCAATTCCCATGACCCATGCTACACTATTAGAGATCGGCTAAATTCAAATTTTATCATGCATATCCTCGATTTAGATCTTTTGATAAATTCATGGTGTTGATATTTTATTTCTCAGACCTTAGTTAAGTGTCGAGTTTGGTATATTATTCATGCATACATTAGGTCCTCATGTTTTAACCCTTTAGTGGACTCTCTTAACAAAATAATGTAGTGATGGGAAATTTCTTAGAAGGGAGAGAGTAAAAGTTTCATGTTAAGAAAAGATTATTGCATACTAGTTTTACATGAGGCTGTAGTTATGAAGATAGGCTTGAATTTCATATTGATATGTAAGTGGCTAAATGTATTTCAGAGATTTGAGTAGGCTTGAACATAGTAGGAGAATTCAGTCCAGATCAGACCTCAGTAGGAAGAGTTATCAAAACCCAGTATTCAATTCTAGTACAATCTCAGTCCCAGTCCCAGTCCAGTAACCAGATTAGTAACTCAGTTCAGTTTTAGATTTTCTTGACCATAGCGTACAGTTATTAGTTATTCAGTTATAAGTATTTCAGTACCTCAGTTTACAGACTATTTTGGAGTCATGTTATACGCTTGGTCTTTCATTCTCAAATAATACAGTCTTTACGTATTCATGCTCAATACCTCATGTTGGTCAGTCAGCCTTTACCTCTTATGTAAAATACTCTACAGTTTCAATCTAGACTAAGTATAGTTCAATCTTACATGACCAGTATTCAACTATCAACCATTCAGTAAATCAGACAAGTTACTATGTTTATGCATTCTTGCTCAACGCCCATATGAATATTTATAGTAGTCTCAGGTAAAGTGTCATAATGGGATGGAGAGTATAGTTAAGAAAGTATTCGAGGAATATGTCTAAGCTTGAAAATTTGTAGTTATAGTGCATAAGGCTTAGTCACTCTATCTTAGATGATGATTCATAGGCCTTGACTCATATTACAAAATTTTAGCCAGGTTGTGATTTCTTATTTAGAAGTTTTATTCAGCCCATGCAACGATTCCTTGCTCCCTAAAGTCACTATAACTCTATAGAAAAAGTGTCAAGGAAATGCTCCAGTCAAGTATTAGTTTTCAGCATGAGTTAGTCCATAAGCCAATAATTCAATTTAGCAGCCAGGCAGACAAGTTCATATGGTTTGGTTTACCATATTTCTATCTAGTTGCACTATCCGAAGCCTCATGAATATAACTATTCCAAGATAGGGAAACCAGGTAGCTATGTGTTCAGGTTCGTTCATGTATCATGTCCCAGTTTTAGATCCCAGATATTCAGTCACGACTCAATTCAGATGTGCCCTATGCATCATCCTAGCTTTTCCTTAATATCTCAGCCAAGTCAACATTCTTCAAGGGACATAATTTCCCAAGGGGGAGATAAGCCATAACCCCCGAGATTTCATGTCCTAAACCTCCCAGTTTCTCTTCACATAATGAATCTAGTTTGGAATAATAAGTACCCATAGGTGGACCCTTAAGTTCCAATCTCAGCCGTAAGCCATGTATTTAGGGGCTCAGTTCTGTCCATGATATTAAGTTCCTGTATCACGTTTCAAGCTTAGTTATGTTCTCATGTTCTCATTCATGTGTATTCAGTAAATGATCGTGAGTTAGAGATCGGTGTCTTTGTATTCTTAAAAAATCTCCTATGAAAAAAGTGAAGAGGTTTGGCAAGAAGGGGAAGCTCAGTCCCTGATATGTCTATCCTTACCGAATTCTCAGCCATTTCAGAAAGGTAGCTTATGATCTAGTGTTACCTTCAGACTTAGCTTCAGTGCACCTAGTGTTCCATGTTTCCTTGCTTAAGAAATGCATAGGTGGCCCCGCAGTCATAGTACCTATAGAGGGCATATATATTTAGAACAACCTCTCTTATGAAGAGACCCCAGTCAAAATTCTTGATTATCAGATTCGCCGACATAGGAACAAAGAAGTCCCTCTAGTTATAGTTCTTTGGTGGACTCAGTCTATTGAGGGAGCTACTTGGGAAACAGAGGCAGACATTCGGACCAAGTATCCTCACCTCTTCTCTACAAACTCAGACTCAGCCCATGGTAATAGTTTTCCTTTGAATTACTCAGTCTTATGTTTAGATATATCTACCAACGTAGTATCAGTTAACGTTGTATACTCAGTCATGCATTCACAAATCAGTTCAGTCATGTAATCATACATCAGACATGCATGTTTAGTATATAAACTTAGCTTATCAGTAATCACAGTCAGATATGCATGTTCAGTAAAATAATTTAGTATATCAGTAATTTCAGTTGTGCATGTGCAGTAAGCAAGTCCTGTTTATCAGTTCTCCCATCATAGTCAGTCTCATTCAAGGATGAATACTCCCAAAGGAGAGATATAGTAAGACCCCATAAAATCCTAAGCTTAACTCAGTCTTTTAAGCTTGCTAAAGGGTCCCAGACGTAGAAAATTCTAGCTAAGTATTCAAACTTAGTATTATTTTGTCCTTCATAAGTTGGCAACTGTATTTCATAAATCTTATGACCTTAAAGTATTGATCTTTAGGTTAATTCATGATTAGGAATTTCAGTATGTGTTCCTGGACTAGTTTTGTATTTTTTGTACCTTGTTTGAACCACAGTTGGGAATCCAAAATAGTGTATCGATGCGATCTTGGTGCGGCTCAGAGGCCATTGTGTCGATCAATATTTTTCCTTGGCTCCCAATGGAAATTTCAAGTGAACCAACATGAACTCAACATGGCGTGTTGGCTATCACGTCGATGCCAATAACGCAACATATCTCCTGTGCATTGATAGTCTAGTTTTCAGATGTTAAAAAACCATATCCTTAGGGGTATTTGGGTCTTTTCACACATCCTTCAGCCCTCAAAAATATAAAATTTATCCTTCTATTTAAAACATACACTCATTATTTCACAAATTGCTCAAGAACAAAAACCCAAGGTTATTGAATTTCAAATTCAAGGCTCAAGATTCCATCGTTAATCTTTAAGAATTTAGTAACCAAGGTATGTCAGGTGTTCATCCAAGGGTTTCTTCCACCCTTAGAGTCCAAGAAGATCTTTTAAACTTTAAGTAGCTTGATTTCATGACTTCCATGATTTGGATTCAAGTGTATTTATGATTATAATGTTGATTTGATTTCTATTCCATGATTAAGTGCAAGATTTATGTAAAAGCAACTATCATGTATGTTATATCATGCGAATTCATGTTAAATCCTTGAACTTGTGATGCTCATTTGTTGATTAGTACTATGTGCATATACAATTCCTTCCAAGTGTTTGATGAGTTATTCGTGAGAATTAAGTAAAGAAATTATATCATGATAGCATGTATTCAAGTTCATATCATGAAAGTGTTTGCTAGAATGTCCCAATGAATGAATACTGATCAAGTGGTTATTTATCATATTTTGAGATTGTGTCAGGTCTTATAATTTATGCTATCGAGTCTTGGGGGTATTTAATACCCGATAATTTAGCTGATTACCTAGAGCCATGGTCAGTCTCAGGATAGTATCAGTCATGTTACGATCAGTAGTATTCTCAGTCAGTTACAAAACTCAGGAAAAACTCAGTAGACTTAGTAGCACTCCAATCCAGTTCAGTATTCAGTTCAGGCCTTAGTAGTTAAAAAAATTCAGTAGTATTCCGTCAGTCAATGGAACTCAGTAAAGTCAGTCTAATTCAGTTATATAGTATAATTAGTAATAATTCAGTCAAGCCTAGTATGAACTAGAAATCAGTTAAGTGTCCATTCAGTTGGGAGTAGGATTCAACACCGAGTTAACCCAGGGATGAGGGCATTCTTGCCAGCAGAGGGTTTGACCCTTAGTAGCAATTCCTGCATTATAGCAATTCCTGCATTATAGAACTATGTAGCCTACGTAGGTTAATATATCTTCATGATAGATATTATGAGGGTTGATACATCTTATTTGAGTTTTCCTGTCATGAAAGTTTGACGAAAAAGTTTTCTATCAGAGAGGGTTAACTCATAGTTTGTCTTTACCCATGGAATTCTACTGGAACCCTTCCAGCTAGGATTATAGGTTGGACCCCAATCTATTTAGATAGAGGAATGTCGGTTAGATTATTACCTTTCACAGTCTCAGTTTTAGATTCATTCTCAGTATATAACTCAGTTTAGTTCAACAGATTCAGGACTGTCAGACACTGTCACTCTGTTCAGTACAGAACTCAGTATAGTTCCAAAAAATCAAGACTGTCAAAAACAGTCATTTAGTTATCAGTAATTTAGTATCAGTATACTCTAATATTATTTAACCAGTATTCAGACTTAGTATCCATTATTATCACGATCTTAGTTACAGTATATGTATTCATGCATGTACTCCTATTCAGTTATATTCATGTCATTTAGTCAGTATTGTTCATAAATATGAACCCATGCATTTTAGCCTACCTCACTTAGAATACCAGGACATTCAAAGTACTGACACATACTTTTCTCATATGCTATGATATTATATCATAGGTTCAGACTACGGGTTCCCGATCATCCCTAGCAGTTATAGATTTTCAGCAGTTAGAGTTAGTGGTGAGTCCTCATAGTTCATGGAAATGATTATTATTTTAGTATTTCAGTTTGATTTTAGTAGCCGGAGTGAGTTGGGTACATATCCCATAAACTCCACATTTCAGACAGTTAGAGATTTTTCACACTAGATTATTTTCAGACAGATGTTTCAGTTTTGGTATTGTTATACCATTTTTAGTTTTATTTTAGTATTGAACCTTATGGAATATTTTCTGCCTAATTTCTACATACTATAGTATTATCATTCAGTTAATGCAGCAGATACCAGTCATGGGTTAGCTTGTGGTCCTTCAGGATTATGAGCACTGTATGGCATTTGGGGAACAGACTCAGGGCATTACAGTAGGTATTTGATTATCATATGGAATATTAATGTCCATATCATCCAACATATCATCAAACATGTTTTATTGTTGTTATTCTTCTACATTTTGGTTATTACTCTGATCGGTTATCTTAAAAGGTAGTACCCTCTGATTTTCAAAGAAGTTATTCATGTAGCTCATGACAAGCTCTTCTAGTTGATAATTTAGTCCATAATAGCTAATGATTATGTTAAAAAAATCATTATATGGCATATCATTTTAGACTGTCATAGCTATTATCTCTAGCATTTCACCCTCCTTCCAACTCCATATATATCGATTGCTTTTCCCGATCCTTTCACCATGACAATCCACCCCTATTGTTATTCATCACTCTATTAGTAGTACCTAAATAAAGATATTTGTTAAAAAAAGTTAATAATAACATGATGATAAGATTAATAGTCATTTTATAGTAATATAACACAAACCCCAACAGATGAATAATCTATTGCATCAGTTGAATAATTTATTACAGTGATCTATTGGAACAAATGTCACTTGGTGGGATTCATGTTACGGTACTATAGAACCTGAAGCTGATTCCAATAGATATGTCATCTATTAGAATAAGTGACTCATCTATTGTAACAAATTATCTATCTATTGCAATGGATGACTCACCTGTTGGGATAGATGTTATAGTACTAAATAACCTTTGAAGATGATTCCAATAGATGAGTGACATATTGCAACATATAACTAACTTGTTGTAATAGATGACTCACCTGTTATGATAGATGACTCATGTTATATAGTTCTATAACATGAATACCGATAAGTGAGTCATCTATTGCAACAGATAACTCAAATGTTATAATAAATGATCCATCTGTTTGAATAATTAATTTTAGGTCCTGTTGTAACAAGTAAGTAATTTATTTCAATATATGACTCCTCTGTTGCAACAGATAATATGTCTGTTGCAATAGATGACCTATCTATTCGATTCATGTTATAGCACTGTAGAAACATAAACATAAATCTAACATATGAGTCTTCCATTGTATTAGATGGCTCATCTATCGTAATAGATGAGTCATCTGCTAAAACAGATGAGTCATCTGCTGAAACAGATGACTCTTTTTATTGGATTCATATTCAAGTTCTATCCATTGTTAAAAAAATAGTAGTAGTACTTTACCCAGATGACAAATTCAACTAAAAATCATAATTTTACTTATCGAAATCACCTATGAAGCAATGCCAAAGTAATGTACGGAACAAAATTTAACCTAAAAAATTGGTCAAGAAGTGGTAGTAGAATTAACAACAACAACAATGGTCAACAAGAATAATGCTTATAATGAAGAAGATGATGATGATAATGAACCAGAAGATGATGAATAAAACAACAACAACAATGAATAACAAAAATTGCAAAGAGAGAGAAAATAATAATAAATAAGAAGAAAGAGAAACATATATTTTCCCCTTCATTTCTAGTTATATTGGGTTTTAAATTTGGATCAAGTGTAAATTAAAAAACTTGTAGGCTATTCTCAAACTTTTCCAACTTTCTTAATCCATAATAAAGTAATTGTCACCTACACTCAATTATTAAAACTTGAGTCACCTAGACCTCATTTTAAAAATTATTTATCAGTTTTAACTCAAAACCCCTTGTATCTTGATAGGACTAAACAATTATTTTAATCATAAGTTAACTATATGTTTGTATGGATACTCTAATGAAAAACTTGAAAAACTCAAGAAAAATGAAAAACCCAAAGATCTAAAGTTGAAAAATCCAAATTTTATTAGTTTGATTTGATTTAAAGATTTGAAAATCTGACAAAAATGGTTTGATTTGATATTTTAAGAACTTGAACCAACTCAGTCTATGTACACCTCTTTGTAGAATAGAACTCATTGGCATATGACTTCTCTCTAAACAATATTACAAAGCAAATAGGGCCAATAGATCATCTCTTATACCCCTCATCCCCCTCCCTCAGAAATAATCCTAAAATGGGTTGGTCTTGATATTTTTGTCTACGATAAATAAGTCTTACAAAAATAGCCTTTATAAGGGTCGGTCTTGATTTTTTGGCCTCACTTAATAAATTTTGTTTATAAGGTAGACATTCTAACCTTAGCCCATAATGCAAATATTCATGCTATTTTAAGACAATGAATCTGCACAATTGACTAGAAGTTCTACATTATACACAAAAGCTAGAAGTTAGATATATTGCCCATAAGGCAAATGTTCTAAATTTTGCCTTAAGGTAAACGTTCAGAACATTTTAAGATAGTAAACCTACTCAATTGACTAGAAGGTATGCATTACAGGAAAAATTTAGTACTTCTAGTTGTTTCCCATTAGACGCAAGTTCTAACTTTTACCCATAAGACAGACGTTCATGAAATTTTAAGACAATAAACTTATTCAATAGATCACAAGTTTTTCCTTATAAGCAAATGCTAAAACTTATTTCACGAGGGAAAAATTGAACACTACATACTTTGAGGGACAAATATTTAAGATTAGACATTTAGGGAATAAAAATTCAAGAACGAATACTTTGGGGAAACCTAGGAATAATTTCTTGCCCCCGACTCCCTAGCCACCCCAATAAAAGAATTTATTTTTTAAAAAATAAATCACTCAACATCATATTTCACCCAAGTGACATATTTTTAGTCTATACTCATACAATCAACTTTATTTTCAATAATATTTATACAACTAATATACAATATTATACACTTATTGTACACAATGTGTCATCTATATATAAAAGTGTATAATAGTGTAATAGAGTTGTTAAATATACACTTTTATAATGTTATAAAATTATATAATTATAATAATTTGTAAAAAGTCAAGTTTTTGTACAAATAGCATTGTTTTTTGAGAACTTATAATCTATTTAAGTTGACCATTTAAATTACCTTTGTGTCCCTTGCAATTATTACTTATTCCAATTATTCCAATTTTACCATTGTAGCCCTAATTTTCCTTCACTACTATTAATAACCAAACTTTTGCCTTTTAAAAAAAAGGTTTCTTACATGAATACGTTCAATAAAAGCAGCAGTGAGTACACTTAATTTGGTCATAATAACAATAATGAAATTTTGGGTTGTGGATCTTAAGGTTGAATTATACTACTTTGAAAAAGTACAAGTAGTATAATTATCAGTTTAGCACTTATTGACCACTTATCATGTTTCTCTACTCTAAATTATCACACTATATTGCTATAAATTAAACACTTTTTGCCATTTAGTTTTTAAATAGGCGTTTGGATAATATTCATTGAAGTTGGGAAAAAAAGAGTATGTAAAATTGAAGCTGAAAATAAATATTTGAAAATCAAGTCGAGGTTAAAATGAGTTTCAATTGATATTTGTAATGCTTAATGCTTGTACTAATTGAATATTTCCACTTTTTGTATTTATGGCGAACTTAACTCTAGCCATATTAGTACCTCTTTTGTATGAAATTATTTATCTATTAATGTAATTATAATGATTAGTAACATATATATTTTGCTTAATGATAAATTCAACATATATTTAATATTATCCTCGAAGTTTAAAAGCAGCAAGTCCAGTTGAATAAGAAAATGGAAGTGTCATAAATTGCACCTTAATGATATGAATTCTTAACGTAACCATGAAAAAATAAATAATCTTTTAATATATAACTATCTTTTTCAAACACGAACATTCAATACTTGAACTCTTAAAAAAAATATTTGTTTAGCGCACAAATTAATAGTCATTCATGAAAATATTTTTAAATATATATATATATATATATATATATATATATTAGAATATATATAATTTAATTTGAATCATTTTAGCGATAAAAATTAATAATAATCAACTCTATATATTATTAACAGCTATAAGGGTATTTCAGTCATTTTGACCAAAAAAGTGCTTAAAAGTATTATTTACCAAACACAACAATAACTTTTTTTCAATTTCAGCACTTTTATCCAAACACTTAACTGTTTATTTTAAAAATAAGTTCAACTCTTTCAAAAACACTTTTAAAGAATTTTTTGTCAGCCATTTTTTTAGCCTATTCAAACAGGCTCAATGTTTAAATTTGTGATGATAAAAATGAATATCACTCTCAATCAGTTTCTAAACATAAAAAATATTAATCATAATTACAAAACAAATAAAGAAATTATGCTCTTTTCCCTAAATAAATTAAACTATGTACAAAAAAGTCTAAATAGGTTAAGATATGAAAATATGAGCTAATTATAGTTATGTAATACCCTGAATTTTTCAAGATCTAGACCCCTTAAAAGATAGGCCACAAAGTTAGATTTCCAATGCTTCAAGCTTCGTCTTAATCAGAGGTCATTGAAAAAAGTTGTGGAAGATTTCCCTTAATGGCCTGATAAACTGCCATGGCATCGACTCAAGGTAACAAGTCGTAACGTCGTCACGAGTAAGACGTAGCCACTCTAGTGAATCCCTTTACTCAAATCCAGTAAATATGAATACTCACTACGACTTATAATAAATGGGTACGAGTCATATCAATGGATTCATAGTCACAACAATATGTAATCCAAAATAATTCAACCCAGTGGTTATGAGTCTAGTATACGACTTGTATTCAGACATTACGAGTCGTTATGTAGACTCATAGCCTAAACAGTAAAGGATTCAAGCATAAAAACTCATGTATTAGTAGTTTTACAAATGACTTGAACATATACTAAGACCCCAAATATCTCCTAACTTATAGACAAGTCGAGAAATCCCATAGCGATTAAATTCTTATGAAGAATATAACTATGGTAAGATTCAAGCAAGCATAAATTTGGTATACTACTAATTTTTGATCTCAATACCCACCAACAGATAGATAATTGAATTAACTTTCCAACTATACCAACTTTTCCTTAATTCGATATCGGGGTGAAAAGTTATGGCCAAATTACTGAAGCATTGTCAAAGCTGCCAGTGGTTACGAGTCCTGATGATGACTCGTAAGAAGACCCTACAAGTTGTCAGGAGGAGTCATCACTATGGAAGTAAGGGTAGAAATTTGGGTACTTGATGAACACTCAATCTATGACTCGTACCCAGAAATTATAAGTCATGGCCAAACTCATCGAGAAGGCTTTCAGACATTTTCCAGATAATTTCTAAGGGTTTTTTGTTCTTTTCCCACTCTTTTAACCCAAAAATATGTTGTTTCACCCTCTAAATAATAGTTATCAAGCGTAAATACTGTCCAAACCTATCATAACTCAAAAATAATCCATCACAAAGCAAAAAGGAAATTTTTTTCTCCCCAAAAACCAACTAGAGTTCATCAAATTCAAATTCAATAACAAGAAATTTATCCATTGCTTCAACATTTAGGTATATGGGGTATTCATCAATGGGTTCCTTCTACCCACCGAGTCCCAAAAATCTCCTTTTTGTTCAAGTATGAATTTTTAATCTTCTTTTATGAAATTATCCATCTAAATTATAAATTTAATCCATGCCATCTTAGAAATTTGAATCCATGTCATGTCAACATGTTTTTCCCATAAAAATTAGATTACTTTATGCTTTGAATTTCAACTACTCATGTCATATCAAATTGATCCCAAGTCAAATCACCAAGTTATGAACCAAACCATGAGAAATTGTTATCCTCCAAATTTTAATACATTGATATATTCAAATTCATAGACTTTATCAGTTTGGTGACACGTATTATGTTTTGGAACTTTGAATTGAGACTTTATGTCACTATTTTAAGTGTTTTTATTAAATTTTGTAATCATTCAGTGATGGCAGGTTATGAACACCCGATGCCTATATGATTACTTATGTTTCAGACTTTTCAAGTAATGAGTTAGTACATTCATGATTTTACTTGTCATACTCAGTTTGTTATGATCATGTTGAGCACTGTCAGTTGAGATGTTCAGTTGACCTTAGTTAGTTGTTGTGTCAGTTCAGTTGGGAGTAGGATTTAACACCGAGAGAACCCAGGGATGGGGGTTCACCTGCCAGTAAAGGGTGTGACTTTAGTAGCAATCCCTGAGTTCTAAAACTACGTACCCACCATAGGTTTTGAGAGGTCTTCCTGCCAGTCAAGGGTTGACACTCTATTAGGGGCACCTTCCAGTAAAGGGTGACTCCCTAGTCCTTTGGGACACTAGTTTAGTAGATCCACATACCTAGTGTTGGTACCCATGGCAAGGTACTGACACCCTTCTAACTGGAGTTATAAGTTGGACCCCAATTAGCCTAGATTGGGGCATATCAGTTACATGATAGCTCCCACAGTTTTAGTCAGTACTCAGCCTATATCAGGTCAGGTTTACTTGACCAAGTAGTCAGATTCTCAATTTTTCAGTCAGCTAATTTTATAGATTAAATTTAGTTCATGCCTTACTTGGTCTTGCATTCTCAGTTTTACATATTAATGCATCCATGTTTAGTTACCGTATGTATTTCAGTTAGTTGTTATCGCACTTAGTAGTACATTCAAAGTAATGACCACATACTTTTCTCTTGCACTTGTTATCTTATAACATAAATTCAGATACTCAGTTCCCCGACAATCCTTAGATAGTTCAACATTACCCAGCAATAGTAGTGGTGAGTCCTCATCTATCGAGGATATGGCATGCTATTATCGTTATTTCAATATCTCTTTATGTTTACTTAGTCGGAGTTAGTTGGGATTTTTTCCTATCAACTCATATTTTTAGAGGCTTTTAGATAGATAGACAGTCAGTTAGTTTTTCAGTTTATTCAGTTTTTTACAAACATGTTGAATTGTATTTCCGTATTACACCGTACCAATATTTTATCAGATTATATTTCTCACAGGTTATTCCATTGTTATTTTATTCAGTGCTCACAACAGGTACCAGATCATGGGTTAACTTGGGGTCACTCATGTACTTAAGCACCGTGTTGTGACTGGGGGTAGCCTTAGGTCATGACAAATTATAAGGTAGAACCAAGTGATATAGTGCATAAAATATTTTTAATAAAGAAGAAATAGTAAAGAGGCTAGGATTAATATTACAAACTTACAATATATTATACTATAATACTCGGGTACTTTGGAAAAAAAGGCACTTTGCATAACTTAATGTTACAATGCTCGAGGTGATTTTTTATATTTTCTTGTGTTTTGACAATTTACCTCTTCTCATTATTGTTTTATAGCATTTGTGATTTGTGGGAGTGGGGAGTACAATTTTGGAGTGTTCAAGAGAGTTTTATGTGAGCTTTTGATTTGGAAAAGCTTTTAAATTAATATAGACTCGAGCATTGGATGAATTTTTTATTAATTTCATCACCTTCAAAACACTGAAATTGGGTAACTAACATGATCGGTTTGACTTTTAGTGTGATTTTGGGAGCTTAGTTGTAAAGTTGATATTTTATGTCTAAATTTGATTTTGAGCTCCACTTGTTGATAACGACCTCCTCTAAGAATACTGACTTTACCATTGAGTTTGGTGTAAAATTTTGCCTAGAGCATAGTTGAATTATGTTCATGGGGTTCCAAATATATTTTTGAGGGTTTGTGGGAGAGATTGAAACTTGAATTTTTAGCTGTTGTTGTTGGTATAGGGAAAAATTATCTATCACTATCGTGATACCTTGGTCGGCGTTAGTGGTGAAAGATTTTATTTCCTTATTGCTATCGCGACACCTTGATTGATGATAGAGGTGAATATTTTATTCCATCATCGCTATCACAACACCTTGGTTGTTGATAACAATGAGAAATTTTTAATTTATTCATCGCTATTGTGACACTTTGGTCACTGATAGTGATGAACAAATTTTTACAGGCAACTCTTAAATATTTATTTTTGAGATTCAGCCTAGTTTCTTCCTTTATGAAGCTAGAGAGCCCAATTTTGAGTGATTTCAGAGGTTGGATTAAACATTGAGTAAGTTTCTAAATCACTATTTTATTATTACCCAATAATAGTTTTGACTTTAAATTTTTATTTTTTCAATTTCAAAACTTGGGATTTATTGATAAAGTGAAAACCTGATAATTCGATGATTACTTTGAAAAACCTGATAATTCGATGATTACTTTGAAACCCTTCTATTACGGCTAAAGTAATTTTCTTCTAAAATTTCAGTTTTTACTTTTCATTTTAGATTTATTTTTGAGGTAATTTTGAATCCAAAACCAAAGTAAATCAATATTAAGACACATAATTATGTACAGACCATATATATGAATAGATTGGGCCCACTAGGAGGAATTTTTGAAAAGTAGAGCTTTGATTTGATTTTTTGAACTATGGTTTGGATTTGTAGGTCTTCTTTAAGACAAGTTGAAATTTACCTCAATTTTTTTCGAGGTGTCTATATGTTAAGTTCTAGTTTCTTGTATATTATGAATAATTGGCGATTTAGGGGTCCTACATAGAGATATGGGAGCATCAATGTTGGTATAGGTACTATTGTTGGGTTAAAAGTAAAAAAATTGAACATCTTGACTGTTTCCTCAACTTTGATACATTTTTTAGAATTGTGTTGATAAATGACTTATTGATCTTAAATAAATTAATAGTGAGTATCTACTTAAGTGTTTGAATAGTGCTTAGTGGAATTTGATGGAATACTTGATGTTTAGTAACTACTTAAGATATAAAAGATTGTGGTTGTAAATGATAAAGTTAACAACAGAAACCCCAGAGAAGTTGTTAAGTTGTGTGATCGAAAATGAACTTCTAATCATTTGTGTTGATGAGTAATTTCCTTTTTAATTAAAAAGTGGGTTCCACAGCCTTTTATTGATAATAATATGTACAAAAGTCAAATCAAGCCCAAAATAGGCCAGTGCACTAAAAAAACCAATATTTGATAAAATCCAAAAAAAGGATTCCAAGACGCTTTATTAAGAAAAATATGTACAAAATGCAAATCAAGCTCAAAATTGGCCCAACGCACTAGAAAAATCAAAATTTCATAAAATATAAAAAAAGGCAATAGAAAAAAATCTATATCTAAAAAGGAAAAGTGGAATTGGGATAATGTAATCGACAACATAGACGACATCAGTTCACACTTGAATCCTTCGAGGACAATATCTTTTGTATCTATAATCTTCTCTTTCTCACAATTTAGGTAAGGTTCTATGTTTGATTAACTCTTGTTATCAGAATTTTTCCCATATCTATCCTTATTTAATCTAAGCTGTTGAATCTTAAATCTTTGGAGACAATACACTTTAAGGCACCTTAAAACCCTTACCAACAACTAAGTAATGGGTTATACTAAAAAAGATTTCAGGCTTGGCTTATTTCTTAGCTCAGAGGGTTTATTAGTATATTTTCCTTTTGAACATTTGAGTCTAATTTTATTATAATTGGGAAAGGGTATGAAATGTAACATCCCCCATTTTCGAATTAGAATTCAAACCGTTGTTATCAAGCGTACAGGCCAAAATCCATTTATTCTATGTCTACATATGGGTAATGATAAGTTATATAGTGTGAAAATGTCCTTTGATATCAATCGAGGTCATAAATATCTCCCAACTCAAAGACGAGTTGAGGATGCTTCCATTGATTAAGTTTTAAGGGAACATATCAGATTGGGTCAACTTTAAATGACCACTACTCCTTGTAAATAATGAGTTACATATCCTACATTATATCAAATGAAAGGTATTTGAATCTTATTTCCTATTTATTTGGACTTACCTTAATCCAATATCGAAGTAAGAAGTTATACTCATTTTACTTCAGCATGTCAGCCTGTCAATAAAGTGACAACCTGAACTGGCGGGCCGTCACCTAAGTGACGACATATCCGGCCAAGTCATCAGCCGTAAGCAGAATGCAACCTATTTCATGTTAAAGGTGACAACCTGAGCTAATGGGACGTCACCTAAGTGATGACTTATCAGCCCCAGTCGTCAGCCTTAGGGAAAAGCCCTCAATTTTAGCTTCTAAGTGACGACCTGGGGTGACGGGTCGTCACCTAAGTGATGACTTATCAGCCCAAGTTGTCACCCATGAAATTCAACAATTCCCATTTGGATTTGAAGGGTTATTTTGGTCTTCTCCCTCATATCTCATGACTTAAATTATTAAAAACACATACATGGCAATCATAAATCAATTTTAAAAATCCTTAATCCTCTTCTTTATTAGGAACAAGATTAGGGTTTCTCCTTGAGATCATCTCCCAAGAGTTTCAAGATTCCATTATGCCCTCTTCAATATAATCAAGAACAAGAGAATTCTAAGACAAGACTTCAAGAAAAACCTCCAAGAATGTTCTCAAGGCTTCAGTCAACTTGTTATATTGAATCGATCCAAATAAGGTATGTCGGGTTATGAATAAGGGTTTTCTTCAAATCTTGTGCCCAAAATCTTAATTTTAAGTTAAATTTTCATAAATTGAAGTTAGATTTGATACCCAATTCTTATTATTTTTAGTTTATGAAATTATCATGTTATTTAAGGCTTCAATTGTAAAGAGATTTACATATATCCATGTTTGAAATCATAAGATTCATATGTGAGTTATATTCCACTATCTTGATTGAGATTGTTGAAAGCTATTGAGATGATTATTGAGAATGAGGTTTAAATATGATTATTGGTGCATTAAAACTTTATATTTTGAGTCCTAATTACAACTAATGATTTTATAAGGAGGTTATGATCTCAAGTTCTATTGACAAGTTTTGATAAGTGCTTTCAAAAGCAAAGATTGATATTTTGATCCTAAGCTAAGACAAGGAATCCATATTGTTCATATAGTTTGAGATTAAAGAAGAGAAGAATAATGAGTCTTAATTATAATCCCTTGTGCTATTTTATGGTGGATTTGCTAATCTAAGTGATAAGTATGGGAGTAGTATTTAGCACTGAGTTGGATATGATTCCAAGGTCTCATGCCCCAGAACTACGTGCCACCGTAGGTTTTAACACCCTTAGTAGGTTTAGTATAGTGATCACTCTAGCTAGTTTTTATGCCGATGGCAAGGGTAGAATAACTCTACCAACGTGGGAAAGAGATGTTGTACTCCATGATAGTTCATATGGTTTGTGTCGGTTAGAAGAAACTCCCACTAGAAAGAGTAAAGATACAACTTTTAGAACTAAGTGTTATGACTCACAAAGATATTTTCTATGTTTCATGTATTTGTATTTTTTTTGTAGTACATTTTCTATTCGTGCCGAGGTGAGTCATTTACATTTAGCATGCATTCTTTGTAAGGTTTTGTTTAAATATTGCATTAATTTTTTACTTATGAATTCACCCCCATATTCTCAGTACATTCTAAAAGTACTGATCCACATATACATCTATGTGCTACATTATTTAATAATGTAGGTTTAGGTGCTTAATCCAAATAGCGTAACTAACCGCGGGCATCTCCATCTACATCCCAACAATTAGTAAGTCCGCGTGGTTCGAGGATCCATTTATTTAGAGTTTAAGCTTTATGCTGTATTTGCTTAGTTGTTTTTAATTTAGTTCGAGTTTGCTGGGGGCCTATTCCAGTGATTCTTTAGTCATTAGAAGTAAAGGCTTGTCAAACTATTAGTAATATTCAGATTTCCAGTATTGGTTGTCCAGACTTTTAGGTTAAGCACCTTCAAACTTTATATTCATCAAAATACAAATCAATTATGATAATAAATGCAGTATTTTAGTAGTTTCATATGCCATCATTATCTTTTTAAGAGTTTCAGAATTTGTAGAAGGCTAAATGGATTACCTTAGGGATACTCATAGTCCTGAGCACTGTGTGATGTCTCGGGATCCATTTTTGGGGCATTACAAACTTGGAATTAAAGCTAAGGTGTAAATTGTCCTAGGGAGTTGGAAAAGCCACATTACGTAGAGTCTTAATCATTGATGAGAAGTGCGCCACATTTATGACAAAGAGGCTACGAGTTGTTTTGGGAAATCATCCTTTTATTTCGTAATCTATCATGCTTATAGTGCCTTTATCTGCTAACTCATGCTCTTATGTGACAATTGAATATGCCTCCTCACCAAAATAATGCATGCAGAAATAATAACTAGCCACCTCAACCCGCTGACCCTCTAAATGAGAATATATCCTATGCTAAATTTTGGGCTGCCTTACAGGCGCTGGCCTAAGCCATGACTTCCAATGTTCAAGGAAACCATTATGCTGCAGTCCTACTTTAGTAGAATGGTGAGTTAGCTGCAGCCAGAGTCCATGATTTCATGAGAATGAATCCTCCTGAATTCTTTGGGTCAAAAGTATGCGAGGACCCATAACTCTATCTAGATGAGGTAAAAAAGATCACCCAAATTATGCATGTTACGGAGGAAGAAAGTGTAGAATTGGTATCCTACAGGTTGAAGGATGTTTCTTATGATTGGGTGGTGATGTGGAAAAATGGTAGAGGTGAGAATGCAACTCCTATAAGTTGGAAGGTATTTCAGGATGTGTTCCTAGATAGGTTCTTTCCACATAAAATAGGAGAAGCTAAGATAGATGAGTTCATGAACCTGAGGCAGGGCTTGATGACCATAAAAGAGTACTACCTTAAGTTCAACTAGTTGTCTAAGTATGCTCCGGGTTTAATAGCTGACCATAGATCTAGTATGAGTAGGTTTTTTACTAGAGTGTCTAGTTTAGTAGTCAAATAGTGTAGGACTTCCATGATTATTGGGGATATGGATCTTGCTAGGCTGCTAAATTATGCTCAACAAATTTAGGTAGAGAAATTGAAAGAGAGAGAGAGGGGAAATAAAAAGGTTAGAATTGGATAGTTTAAGTTTGTCCAAGTTAGGCTAGATGGGGAAATCATTCCCAGCTTTAGAGTCACTCATCTATGCCAGAATCATCTTTAACCAGTGCCCCCACACTTAGAACCAAGCAGGAGCAGTTGGACAGGACTTCTATTTATAAGCCTCAGAGTAGTGTGAGTGGGAGGCCCAGTTACCTTCCATGTGTAAAGTGTGGAAGAAACCATTTTGGTGAGTTCTTAAAGGGAATGAAGGGTTGCTACAGATGTGGTTCATTGTGTCACAAAATTAAAGAGTGCCCGCATGCTAAGCAGGGAAGCCGATATGCTCATCCTTAGACTCAGGCTACTATTTCACCAGCCCTCTAGGTTGCCCAACCCCTACTCAGGGTGCATCATCTAGTATCGGTGGCAATCAACGCCAGGATTAATTTTATGCTTTACCATTCCATCAGGAGTAGGAGATTTCACCAGACATAGTTACTAATGTGCTTTGCGTCTTTTATTTTGATGTTTATGTGTTGTTCTAACCAGGGTTAAATTTCTCTTATGTGACTACTTTGGTCGTTGTAAACTTTGGAATAGATCCTGAAAAGCTTTCAAAGCCCTTCTCAATTTCTACCCTAGTAGGTAAGTCAGTTGTTGCCAAAAAGAGCTATAGAAAATATCCTATCACTGTCCTTCATAGAATTATTTTAGCAGATTTAATAGAATTAGATATGGTTGACTTTGACCTTATTTTGGGTATGGATTGGCTTCAATCCTATTATACGTCTAATAGATTGTCGCATCCGAGTGGTAAAGTTTCAGTTCCTTGATGAGCCAGCTCTTGAGTGGGAAGGTAATTCAGTATCTCCCAAGAGTCATTTCATTTCCTATCTTAAGGCCAGAAGTTTTATATCCAAAGGTTGTATTTACCATTTAGTTCTATTCAAAGACACTAAGTCCGAGACTCCAATAGTTTAATCAGTCAGAATAGTCAATGCATTTCCTAAAGTTTTTATGGAAGATCTTCCAGGAGTACCTCCCGATAGAGAAATAAAATTTGACATTGACCTTCTTCTTGACACTCAGCCCATATCTATTCCTTCTTATCGTATGGCTCCACCCGAGATTAAAAGAAAAGCTTAAAGACCTCATAGATAAAGGTTTTATAAGGCCTAGTGTCTCTCCATAGGACACTCTTATCCTATTCGTGCATAAGAAAGATGGCTCTCTCCGAATGTGCATCGACTACCGTCAGCTGACTAAAGTTACTATAAAAAACAAATATCCTTTCCATAGGATGGATGACTTATTTGACCAACTCCAAGGTTCAAGTTACTTCTCTTAGATAGACCTTGGATTCGGCTATCACTAGCTTAAAGTAAGGGAATGTGATATTCCAAAGACAGCTTTCAGAACCCATTACAATTACTTTGAGTTTCTAGTCACGTACTTCAGGCTAACAAATACCCCAACAACCTTCATGGACCTTATGAACTGAGTGTTCAAACAATACCTACATACGTTTGTCATAGTCTTTATCGATGATATCCTTGTTTATTCCTATTGTGAGAATGACCATGCAGACCATCTTAGAATTGTGTTGTAAACTCTTAGAGATCAACAGTTGTTTGCCAAATTCAGAAAATGTAAATTTTGGCTAAGGTCAGTAGCTTTCCTCAATCATATTATCTTTGCTGATGGCATTAGACTTGATCCTCAAAAGAATAAAGTAGTAAGAAACTATCCTAGACCTATCTCTCTATCAAATATCAGGAGTTTCTTGGGTTTAGTTGTCTATTATCGATGGTTTATTGAGGGGTTTTCATCTATTACATCCTCCATGTCTAGATTGACTCAAAAGAAAGTTAAGTTTCAATAGTCTAATTCTTATGAGAAGATCTTTTAGGAGTTTATGGTACGACTCACTTCAATACTAGTTTTACCATTACCTGATGGTATAGCTGGATTTTTTATTTATTGTGATGCCTCTAGAGTTGGTCTGGGTTGTTTTTTATGCAGAGAGATAAGGTCATAGCCTATGACTCTAGATAGCTTAGGCCTCATGAAATAACTACCCTACCCATGATCTTGAGTTAGCTGCGGTTGTTTTTTCCTTGCAAATCTAGAGGCACTATCTTTATGGGGTGCATGTTGATGTGTTCACGGACCATAAAGCTTACAATTTGTGTTTATATAGAGAGAGTTAAATCTCTTTTAGAGAAGATGGTTAGAATTGTTGAAAGATTACGACATAAGTGTTTTGTATCATTCGAGCAAGGCTAATTAGTGACAGATGCCCTTAGTAGACTATGTATAGGTAGTGTTGCTTATGTAGAGAGTGATAAGAAGGACCTAGTTTTGGAAGTTCATCAATTGGCTAGATTAGGTGTTTGTTTAGTTGATTCGACTGAGGGTAATGTTTGGGTCCAGATTAGTACAGAATCTTCTTTAGTTTCTGAGGTAAAGGGAGAAACAAGATAAGGATCCTATTCTAATTAAGTTAAAGGATTCGGTCAAAGATTATAAGGTAGAGATTCTCTCCCAAAGGGGAGATGGTGTGTTGAGATACCAAAGTAGATTATGTGTGTCATGCATTGATGATTTGAGATAGTGGATTATGGATGAAGCATATGGTGCGCGTTACTCCATTCACCCTGGTGCCACTAAGATGAACTGAGATCTATTGGAAATCTATTGGTGGAGTGGCATGAAGAGAGATATTATGTAGTATGTGGCTAAGTGTGTTATTTGTCAATAGGTTAAGATAGAGCACCAAAGGCTTAGAGGTAATTTGCAGGAGTTTAGTATTCCCACCTGGAAGTGGGAAGAGGTGAACATAGATTTTGTAATAAGGTTACCCCCTTCACATCGTCATCATGATTTGATTTGGGTTATTGTAGATAGGTTGACCAAATCAGCCCTCTTCCTACCAGTTCATACATTCTACTCAGCTGAAGATTATGCTAAGCTATATATTAGAGAGTTGGTCTGATTGCATGGAATTCCTGTGTCTATCAATTCAGACAGGGTTACTCAATTTACCTCTTACTTTTGGAAAGCCTTTCAGAAGGGTCTTGGTACCTAAGTTCACCTCAGTTTAGCTTTTCACCCTCAGATAGATGGTCATGAAGAAAGGACCATTCAGACCCTTGAGGATATATTGAGGGCATGTGTCTTTGACTTCAAAGGTAGTTGGGATGGTCACTTTCCATTGATTGAGTTTACCTAAAATAATAGTTACCATTTGAGTATTTGGATGGCATCATATGAGGCTCTCTATAGGAGGAGGGGTAGATCACCCATCGGTTGGTTTGAAGTGGGTGAGGCCACTTTGATAGGGCTGGATATGGTGTTAAAAGATATGGAGAAGGTCCAGTTGATTAGAGAAAATTTAAAAATAGCTCAGAGTCATCATAAATCTTATGCAGATATGTGGAGAAGAGATATTGAGTTTGAAGTTGATGAATTAGTTTATTTGAAGGTTTCACCTATGAAATGGTCGAAAAGATTTGGTAGAAAGGGGAAGCTTAGCCCCCGATATGTAGGTCCTTACAGGATATTGAGCCATGTTGGGAAGGTAGCATATGAACTTGAGTTTTCTACAGAATAATCAGCTGTTCACCCAGTATTTCATATCTCTGTGTTAAAGAAGTGTATCAGTGACCCATCCGTAGTGGTTCCTTTGGAAAACACTGAAATTTAGGATAGTCTCTCTTATGAAGAAGTCCCAGTCGAGATCCTTGACCACCAGATTACCTTGGTGAAAGTCCTTTGGTGGAATTAGTCCGTTGAGAGTGCCACTTGGGAAGCAGAAGTAGATATGCGATCCAAGTACCCCCATCTTTTCTCTGCAATTTTAGCTTAAGCCTAAGGTAATGATTCTCCCCAAATTCATTCTCTTTAGTTCTCAATTTTTGTTATGTAGTCATGTTCTCTCTCTCTCTATCTCTCTCTATATATATATACTTTTAGATATCCTAGTTTTCTCAGCTAACTAGCCTCATTTGAGGATGAATGTTCCCAAAAGGGGAGATAATGTAACATCCTCTATTTTCAGATTAGAATTCAAACCATTGTTATCAAGCGTACAAGACAAAACCCAATTATTCTATGTCTACATATGGGTAATGATCAATTTTATAGAGTGAAAATATCCTTTGATATCAATCAAGGTTATAAATATCTCCCAACTCAAAGACGAGTTGAGGATGCTTCCATTGATTAAGTTTTAAGAGAACATTTAAGATTAGGTCAACTTTAAACGACCAATAATCCTTGTACATAACGAGTTACGTATCCTACCGTATATCAAATGAAAGGTCTTGGAATCTTATTTCCAATGCATTTGGTTTCACCTTAATACAATATCAGATAGAAAAGTTATGCTCATTTTACTTCAACATGTCAGCCTGTCAACAAAGTGACGACCTGAGCTGATGGGCCATCACCTAAGTGATGACTTATCAGGCCAAATCGTTAGCCCTAAGAAGAATGTCACTTATTTCAAGTTCAAGGTGGCGACCTGAGATGATGGGCCATTACCTAAGTGATGACTTATTAGCCCAAGTCGTCAGCCTTAGGAAGAAACCCTCAATTTCATCTTCTAAGTGACAACCTGGGTTGATGGGCCGTCACCTAAGTGATGACTTATCAACCCAAGTCATCACCCATGAAATTCACAATTCCTACTCGGATTCAGAGGGGTATTTTGGTCTTTTCCCTCACCTCCCATGACCTAAATCATTAGAAACACATACATGACCATCATAAATTAGTTTTAAAAACCCTTAATCCTCTTTATCCTCAAGAACAAGATTAGGGTCTATCCTTGAGATCATCTCCCAAGAGCTTTATGATTCCATCACGTCCTCTTCAAGATAATCAAGAACTTAAGATTTCTAAGACAAGAACTTCAAGATAAACCTCCAAGAACATTCTCAAGGCTTCAAAAGTCAACTTGTTCCAACAAATTGAGCCAAATAAGGTATGTGGGGTTATGAACGAGGGTTTTCTTCCACCCTTATCCCAAAGCTTGGTTTTAAGTTGAATTTCATATAAATTGAAGTTACCGTTGATACCCAATTCTCATTATTTTTTGTTTGTGAAATTTTCATGTTAATTAAGGCTTCAATTGCAAGAGATTTACATATATCCATGTTTGAAATCATGAAATTCATATTGTGAGTTATATTCCACTATCTTGATTGAGATTGTTGAAAGCTTTTGAGATGATTATTGAGCATGAGGTTCAAATATGATTATTGATGCATTAAAATTTTATATTTTAAGTCCTAAGTACAACTGATGATTTTATAAGGAGATTATGATCTCAAGTTCTATTGACAAATTTTGATAAGTGCTTTCAAAAGCAAAGATTGATCTTTTGATCCTAAGCTAAGACAAGGATCCACATTTTTCATATTGTTTGACATTAAATAAGAGAAACATAATTAGTCTTAACTATAAACCCTTGTGTTATTTTAAGGTGGATTTCCTAAAGTTTTGAGCGATAAGTATGGGAGTAGTATTTAGCACCGAGTTGGGTATTATTCCAATGTCTCATACCATAGAACTATGCACCATCGTCGATTTTAACACCCTTAGTGGGTTCAGTACAGTGATCAATATAGCTAGGTTCTATTTCGACGGCAAGGGTAGAACAACTCTACTAATGTGGGTAAGAGATGTTGGAATACATGATAGCTCTCATAGTTTAGGTCGTTTAGAAGTATCTCCCACTAGAAAGAGTAAAGATATAGCTTTTAGAACTACGTGTTATGACTCACAAAGATTTTTTCTATGTTTTATGTATTTGTGTTTTTTCATAGTACATGTCCTATTCGTGCCGAGGTGATTCATTTACATGTAGCATGCATTCTTTGAAAGATTTTGTTTAAATATTGCATTACTATTTAACTTATGCATTTATCCCCACATGCTTAGTACATTCCAAAAGTACTGATCCACATATACATCTATGTGCTACATTGTTTAATAATGTAGGTTCAAGTGCTTATTCCCAATAGCGTTACTGGCCACGAATATCTCCATATACATCCCGACCGTTGGTGAGTCCTCATGGTTTGAGGACCCATTTATTCAGACTTTCATCTTTATGCAGTATTTGCTCAGTTGTTTTCAATTCAGTTCGAGTCAGCTGGGGGCCTGTCCAAGTGATTATTTAGTCATTAGAAGCAGAGGCTTGTCAGACTGCTAGTAATATCCAGATTTCCAATATTGGTTTTCCAGACTTTTAGGTTAAGCACTTTCAGACTTAATATTAATCAAAACTTAGATCAGTTATGAAAGTAAATGCAGTATTTTAGTATTTTAGTATTTCAGTAGTTTCACATGCCTACATTATCTTTTTATGAGTTTCCGAATTTGTAGTAGGCTAAAAGGGTTAACTTGGGGATACTTATAGTCCTGAGCATCATGTGATGTCTTGGGACCCATTTTCAGGACATTAGAGAAACTTATCTTGTAAATCATGTTATGCGTTGGGTGAATTTCCAATGTTTACACTATTTAAGTTAATTATTATTATTATTATTATTAATATTATCATGATTCCCATTTTAGGGGCTTCTGTAAACCTTGTTATTAATTTGATTGATTATTGTTATTGTGATGCCAACATGGAGGCTTGATTTTATAGAGCTGTACTATATAAACTTTTTTATATTATTATTATTGATTTTATAGAGCTGTACTATATAAACTTTTCCACAATATTATTATTGATTATAGAGCTCATTATAGAGAGATGGGTGAGTATGTACTATATAAACTTTTTTATAAAATGGCTTGATTAAAGGAAGTATCAGTAAGATCTAATATTGAAATTATGATTAGTATATGGATTGCGAACTTTCTATGGTCCTAGATCTTAGGCTTGGAAAGAGTATAAAGTGAGGGAAGCTTGTATGATACTCATCTGATGCATCATTCTCATCAAACTTATCTGATGCAGTATCAGTATCATACTTATTTGTTTGATTGCATGGTATGTGCTTTTTTAAAGATTTTTTTATTTATCCTTGATATTTGAATGGTATAGTAAGTGGGTATAATTCTATGTTGGTGAAGGTATTTTTTGATATAAGTTGGGATACTATTATTGATCATAAACATATATATGCTTGACTTACTTAAACTATTTTAGTTACCTTATTAATTGTTGCTATCTTTTATATACGCTAGGACTTTTTTGAAAGAACATTTATTTAGTTGATTTGGATGGTTGGTGTGATGGTCCTTTCCATCACTTTGGATTAAAGTTAGTTGTAGATAATGCTTGTTGAGTATACGTGTTTCATACTCACCCTTGCTTTTATTTTATACACCTATGTGCAAAACTTAGTTGGTAGCCTGAGCATTAATTATAATTCTTAATGTCTGCTTTTTAGAGATTGAGCTAGTGACTACTGGATTTGTACCTTACCTAGATCTCTTCTTCTTTTATCCTATTCTTATTTAAATTTGAGATACTTTGAACTATTTTATTATATTCGGTATTAGAGTCTGGTAATAGTGGTAACTAGACCTAGGGTATTGTGTTAATATTATACCTCTTTATTATGTTATTTGGGGATTATTTCTATTTCTAACTTCTTTTGATTCTAAATACTAATAGAACCTAGAGTTAGCTGGTTCTTTCCAAAATACATTGAGGTATTTTTGTATCCTTCTACTTTTTGGATATAATTCGATCCTAGTTTACTTTTATAATTATGTTTTGATTAGGAAAGGCTTACCTGTACCAAAAGGTGTGATAGATGTCATCTTGATCCTAATTTTGGATCTTCATAAGCTAGTACTAGAGCTAGGTTCATAGGTCTCACAAGTATAAATCAATTCTAGTAGAGTCTTACGGGTTAGTACAGAGATGTTCACTATCTATCTCGGAGAATCTATAGGACTTAAGGAGGATTCTACTTTTAATTTTATGTCATATGTTCACAACTTAATGTAACTCAAAACCTTTTATTCACTCTCTCACAGATGGTGAGGATATGTTTTACTTTGGTTAGCGACTCAGAGCCTATGCCTTTGGTATGTGGTAGCCGATAGGGGCAGAGGTTGAGATATAGGTCAAACTAGAGAATCTAAACTAGCTAGAGGTCATCCTAGGATTTCCATCTCATGTTCAGGACTTACTCATGATGATTGGTCTGTTAAGATAGAGGGGTTGATCCTGATACAAACACCACCTATTTTTTTTCTATACCTACGTTTGAGGATTTATTGGTACATTGATTGGTTTCCTTGAGGGGATGACTCAAAACTTTCATTCAATGCTACTCAAGATATCAAACTCTAGATACTAAATTGGCTACAACTATAGATTCTCCTATTATTGATATGATAATGATGGGTATTGCCACATAGTGACCTTACTGCCCCATATAGTGACCTTACCTGCTATGCATATAGAAGGGCAGAGTCGAATTGTGGAGTTTATAAGAGGGGATCCTTCATAATTTAATAGGGACCCTAGTGTCAATGCTTATGAGTTCTTATTAATTTCCATCAGATATTGCATAGGTTGGACTTGGTAGGCTCAAATGGAGTGGATTTCAATGCTTTTCAATTGTCTAGACCAACTAGGTAGTGGTTGAGGACTATTGTTATGACCCTTTAAATCATTACAGGAATGTCTAGCGTACCTAAATTTGGGTTAAGGTTTTCCTTGAATTAAGAGTTAGAGATTTCAGGATAGGCTAGTATTGGATAAAACCCAAGCATAGTATGGTCTAGGATAAGATGGGAATGGATTTGTTTAAGGTTAAGCAATTTAAGATGATTTTATGGTGCAAAGATTTTAAGAATTCCGTAAGAACTTTCAAAAGTGAATTTGGAAGAGTAGAACTCCTAATATCAAATTTGATATAAAAAGGCTGGTCTAGGATGCTAAAATTTGAAGGTGTATTTGAAAAATAGGAAAACGAGGAGAAATATCATGTTTTTACCTCATCTGTCCTGCTATAGTGGGTGGCAGGTCGCTACCATTATGCTATTATATTGGGAGTCAGTTTGGTTAATCCCATCATAGCGAGTGGATCCTACTTTAGTGATGCTGATATAGCGGGATAGGGCTGCATTGTGGGATATGCGCTGGTTAATACATAAAACACCCTAAAAATGTTAATTTTATTCCACATTTGTTTAAGGTATAAGGGATGGAAGAGGCAATTTAGGGCGAATTCCACATAAATTCCATCATATTCCTTTGTACAAGTAAGTTAATCCCTTTTATTAACTAATATTTTGAGTATTAATTCTTATAATCACTAGTTTTTGGGTTTTAGAAATGATTTATCTTGACCTAGCTAATTTTTCTAGTACAACTAGATGAATCGAGTAGAAAACTCTTGAATTTTAATTAAAAATTATTAATTTACAATTAAATG
Organism: Capsicum annuum; assembly: GCF_002878395.1. Lineage (NCBI taxonomy): Eukaryota > Viridiplantae > Streptophyta > Magnoliopsida > Solanales > Solanaceae > Capsicum > Capsicum annuum. The sequence goes on from NC_061119.1 coordinate 103,895,588, forward strand.
CGTAGAATTCAACTTTAAATTTATAAAATTGGTAGAATTTAGGTGGATCTCCTAGTTAGGAGGGTTGGGGAGGTGTGCCTTTGGTTTGTTAATGTATAGTATTACTTTGTGAGTGTTGCATTGCTATTATTTCTCCTTTTTTATGATTTATAATGACTTTGATTACTATTATTTTATCCTGAGCCGAGGGTCTATCGAAAACAACCTTTCTACTTCTTTGGGGGTAGCGATATGGACTGCGTACATTTTATCCTCTCCAAACCCCACAATGTGGGATTATACTAGGTTTGTTGTTGTTGTTGTTGTTGTTAGGTGGAATGATGATTGAAAACCCTAGAATAAGAGGAATTATAATGAATTTGACCATGAAGTTATGGGATTACGTTGTAATCTACGCCTGTACTAGGTCATTATCTGAACTGTGATTATGTTATTATTTTTAGACCATAACAACCCACAATTACATGAAAAGGCAAGGATCAAGTTCCTTAAAGTGGTGCATGCTTGGATTAAGGTAGGTGATGGTTTAACGTAGTTGAAAATCAACTTGATTTATGTGTGCATGTTAATTATTTATCTGTATATTTGTTAAAATTCATGTCCAAAGAAATTAAATGGTTAAATGATATCATAAATATTAATCAAGTGCCGTGAGGTTATACTGCAAACATGTTCATTGTTTACATTATAGTTGTGATTGTTACGTTATTTGTTAATTATTCTAAAATGTACTAGTACTTGGAAATCTTCATAAGATCCATACTTATTATTATGGGATTTATCGGTGTTTTAAGATCTGCATAGGATTAGGTGATATAATGTTGGAAGGCACTAAATGTTTGGATTTTTGGTACATGAATAAGAGATCATTCCTTTCAGATCATGGAAAGTGGGTGACAATAAGACCTTTAACATATGTGTTCAAGGTTTTGGTGAGTGTAATATCTCCTTGAGTGAATTAAGTTTATATGTTGACTTGTTACATTTGGTTTGTTGAGTGAACCAAGATTTATGATTATTGTCATTATTATTGCTTAATTGGATCCTTGAGCTGTCTTGGCTAAATTGAACATGATTAGCATATCTCTTTTATTATTTATTAACTTATCTAATTGAGACATGGTTTAGCATATTGTTGATGAATCATGGTTTATTTACTGGATTGATGCTAGTAGTTAGAGTCATGACTTGAGTTATTATCTATATTTACTTGTACTTGACAAACTTTGTGGTGTTTTTTGAAAGGCTGTGTCACATAATTGAAGTATTGTTATATAGTAGATGCTCATGGTTGTTTCTTATTTACTAAGACATGGTTGCTTGTCCATATTTCTTATTTTGGGTTAGACAATGACCCTATCTGTATACCATTATTTGTTGTAAACAGATACTACACGTGCACTTCTTTTTGTTGAGTGTTGAAAATTTTCTGATAACTGCATCAAGACCTTAGATTTCAAGCAAACTACATTCTAAATCAAGAGTAAGTTATATCTTCCAGACAAACATGAGTCATCTACTTAGTTTCTGATCCATTATTTTTGACTTAGATATTTTCAGTTGTTATGGGGTTGAACCTTTTTATTGATATTTATAGTGGTTTTGACAAAATGACTTACAGATTCAAGGGGTTTCTTTATATATATTTTTTAATTTCGCATCTATTATTATTAGAACTCTTTGAGACATTAAATCATTAAATAAAGTGATTATCATATATTGAATTTCAATTAAGTGCTAGGTTGAGTAGTATGAGTTAAATGGTTCTCCTACCGAAGGGTTAGTGTGGGTGACATTCACGATGAGTTATGGGTCGTGAAAAGTATTATTTAGGGTATACCAAATGGATTACCGCCTCTCCCATGTTTCTAGACGAGTTTGTGTAGAGGTTTAAGGGGATGTGGGCAAGAAACCTTATAAAATTGACAACCATAGTAACATTTATGGAAAAACTTCTTATGGTTATTCTCAAAGGTGGCCCGATCATAGTAGCCATCCGGGTTTTTTGAATTCAGTTCAGAAAAATCATACTCATTTGGGTTGCTTCTGATAAAGGGATATCGTGCACTATAGGAAGAATTACCCGCAACAAATATTGAGAGATGCATCATCATTAGCTCGTAGAGATAATAGGGTTCAATCTTATGCTTCTCAAAATGAACTTGAGGTAGGAGCTTTTGGTATAGTGATCAGAACTATGGTTTTGGTATAGTTTTGATCTATTTTGGTATTGTTTTCCTAAGGTTCTACGTTCTCCTCTGTTCTTATGTCATGGCCCGAAACTACCCCATGATCCTAACACGATGCAGGGAGCTACAAGTGATCCCAAGCTAACCCATAAAGTGGCATACTGCTTAAGCAACAATTTTAAAATGTATAAAAATGCTTAATTTGCTGAGTGGAAACATAATCATGAGAAAATCTGAATAAATACGATACGGAATTAGCTTAAAACATGGTAAATCTGAAGAAAGAACTTGAATTACATATAATGACTCTGATTGGCTATCTATGAAGCCTTTACTATACTGAATGTAGGTGGCTGGGACATGCCTCCAACTACCAAAAATAAATTTATAAGAATAATAACAATATGATACATGTACTACAACTGACGCGATTTTTTGAAATAAGAGAACTCATCACCTATTGGTTGAATGCTGAGAACTGTCTGACCCAAGTACATGGACTATAACTGGTACCTACTTCATAAAAGAATGTAGCCACAAATAGATATATGTAGTAAGTACTTTGAAATATACTGATTATATGGGATATGTACTAAATCATGGAAATATTGAAAACATGCTTTAAAACTTGAGGACATGAGCTATTTCCTGAAATATGCATTTAAATCATGGTTGTACATGAAAACAGTAAGGCATAGTGAAATTTCCAAACCATGTACTGAAAACATATCTGTAAGCTAGGAAATAATGGAAACATGAAGGCCATACGTATATCTCAAGTTAAAGTTGAATAGGTTGGAAATCGTATAGAGGATCATGTATAAATTTTGAGCATGAAATCATGAACATGTAAAATGAATGCAAGACCAAGTAAAGCATTAGCAGAAATAATCTATAAAACCGACTGACTGAATAGCTGGTAAAGTGAATACTTGGTCATGCTAACCAGAGCCGATATAATCTAAATACTAAACTAAACTGAAACTGTGGGAGCTATCATGTAACTACATGCCCCAATCTGAACAAATCAGGGTCCAACCTATAACCCAGTTGGAATGGTATCAGTACTTTGCCATGGGTACTAACACATGGTTGGGGATGTGGATCGACAAGGTTGATATCTGTAAGGACTAGGGAGTTAGTCCTAAATTAGAGAATGACCCCTAAGAGAGTGTTAGTCCTAAACTGGCAGGTGACATCTCATAATCCTATGCTTACTATGTAGTTCTGGAACTTTGGGACTGCTACTAAGGACCTAGTCCTAACTAGTGGGTGAGCCCCCATCCATAGGTCCGCTCAGTGCTAAATCCTACTCCCAACTAAATAACACTGGTATTACTATGGGTCTAACATGATGTGGTACTGTACTGATAAAAACTTAATATGAACATGGTAGTTTGAATATAATAATAAAAACATGGTCTGATTGCTTGTAACTTGAAAATGGAAACATGTTAAAACATATAGGTATCGGGTGTTCATAACCCTCCAGCACTGAATAATTTCTTTAAATATGGTAATATCATCTATATCACTAGTAGATCATAATTCAGAGCCCCAAAACAAAATACGTTTTAGTTAACTAATAAAATACATGAATTGAACATGGGGATCAGATAAACTTAGGAGGATAACAATTTCATATGGTTTAATTCATAACTTGATGATTTAACATGAAATTAATGGAATATGACAAGGGAAATTGAAATTCAAATTATAAAATAACTTAATTCACATGGAAACACATGTTGACATGGCTTGAATTCAAATTCCTAAGAGATACATGGAATTAATTCATAATATGCATGGATAATTTCACAAAATAGTATAAAGTTCATATCTAAACCCAAAAGAGAAATTTTGGGCTCAATGGGTGGAAGGGACCCAATGATGAATACCCCACATACCTGGATATAAAAGCCTTAGATAAATTTCTTGGGATTGAACTTGAACTTAAAGAACCCTAGTTTGCTTTGGGGAGAAAGAAATTGCCTCTTTTTGCTCCGTAATGAATAATTTCTTCACTATGGTAGGTTAGGGTAATATTTACACTTGATAAATGTTGTTAGGAGGGTGAAATGACATAATTTTGGTGTTAAAAGAGTGGGAAAAGACCAAACAACCCCTTAGAAACCATCTAAAAGTCTCCTAAAAGTAGTCCCAATGACTTTGGTCAGGACTCGTAAGGTATGGCTACGATTCGTGACTTAAGTAATTGTTAGAAACCCATGTCCAGCCTTTACTACCTAGATTATGACTTTTTCCTAATGACCTGTAATGATACATTACGAATCGTAGTCTTGGCAACTTTGACAGTGCTTTAGTATTTTGGCCATAACTTTTAATGCCGACATTGGATTAAGGAGAAATTGGTATATTTAGAAATCTAATTCAATTACATATCTTTTGGTGGGTCTTGAGATAAAAAATTTTTAGCATACCAAAATTTATGCTCGTTTGAAGCTATCTATAGTTATATACTTTACAAGAATTTAATCACTAAGGGATGTTTTGACTTGTACAAAAGCTAGGAGCTATTTAAGTACTTAATATATTTCTATGTCACTAATAAAACCACCAAAACATGAGGCTTGATTCTTAGATCCCTTACTGGTCAGGCTACGGGTTCACACAATGATGCATAATGTTTGACTACGAGTCATGTGCTAGACTCATAACCACTGGAATAGATTCTTGGCTGACCACTGTTGTGACTACGATTACTCGTAATTACCCATTAGTTTTGATTACGGGTCTTCACGTGAGTGTAACCACTCGTATTTGATTGACACTTAAAGGGAAAATTGCATAAGATCTTTCCACGATATTAGATTGAGGATAGACTTGCGGCGTTGGAAAGCTAACTTCATGGGCTCTCTTCTTAAAGATTTAAAAATGAAATCTTGGGGTATTACGATATCTCCCCCTTGGGATCATTCATCCTCAAATAATACTGACTTGGTTGAAATACTAAGAAAAGGCTGAGATGATGCACTAAACACTTATGAGCTGAATCATGACTTAATATCTAAATCTGAAACTGATGCATGATGAATGGACTTAGCTGAATTCATGAATGCACGTTGTGATAACTCAAAAATATGGGAACCCTAGTACTGTATGGCTGAATTTTGAAGTTGGATAACTAACACGATATCAATTTCTAAATCTTGGAATTTTTTATGGTTGGGACTAATTTAGACTTAAGAGTAAGGACTTAATTGAGTTTACACATAGAATGAATGAAAATAAAGGACCTCATGGAATAGGCGTATTCATGAAACTTCGGATAGTAAGACTGGATGGAAAAATGGAAAACTATAGGAGCTTATCTGTTTGATTGCTAAACTGAATTGTTGATATATGGACTAACTCACGCTGAAAGTTTATACTCAACTGGAGTATTCCTGGAACAAATAGATATTTAGAATGGTAAAGTGATATCTGATGGAATTAAGTTTCTAAGAGTCACTTGAAAAAGAATATTTTCTACCTTCAACACTCCTAGTCAAAGGTTCTAATAACATTAGGGAGCAAGGAGTTTTGCACATGATCTGAGTTTGATATCTGTATGAGGAATCACAACATGGCTAACAACTCTAAAACATGGAATATGTATGTATGTATATATATATATATATATATATATATATAAATAAAACATAAGTTAGGATGGAACTACAATGCCTTAGGCAATGTAACTGCTAACTTCTAAGAATAGCCACACTTCTCAGATACTCCCTTAACTACACTTCATGTGATGCCACTTGTGATCTTCATATGGGTACTGATAACTCTCTGTACCAAAGTCTGAGTTGAACTAAATTCTCTCACCATGTTCAAGCTTAACTCAGAGTCACAAAGTACTATGCATAACACAACAATAATAGTCTAAACCACGAATTTAATATCCTATGTGTTTCCAAAGCTCTCATCTCCACAGTAATACTCCATACCACTTCAACAACTTACTTCAGCCTCTTAATAGCAACTCACTAGCACAAAATACATTTATCCACTTATATACCAACACGAAATTTAAGCCTATCACTATAACCACGTATGAACTTCTAAGAAACCAACCCACCTAGGAACTTTCCATATTCGCTAATACTTCTCAATAACAACTTTCATACACTACCCCTAAGAAAACAAACCAATAATTTTCAACTGACTATGACATATGCCAAAATCTTTGCCTTAATCTTTCTTCACACTAATAGCCTTAGATAAAACAAGCACACAATAATCTTTCCCTAATAAGGAACATTTACTCTCTCCTATTTAAACCATTGTTCATCTATTTTCATCACCACGATATTTACATAAGAAGAGGCTAGCGAAAGGTTAGAATATGAGGATCTAAAGCATGAAAGAATATTATATGTAATCTGGCACTTAACTGAGGCCTAAGAAATAGAGTATCGAAGGCATGGATTTATTAAAAAGAACTAAACTAAGTACATACATGCCATAAGGCATATTTCAATGGTCATTAAGGGTGTACAATGAGTTCTAGGAACTGAGCATACTGTAAAACATGAGTACATGAGTCATGAATAAGTTATGGGAACTAAGCATACTATAAAACATGAGTACATGAGTCACAAGCTGCATGACTGGAGATTGGAATTCATAAATTCATGGAATATGATTTGTACTTCTGTTTTTTGTGAACTCTTGATCCCTATACTATAAACTGGGAGCATACATTATTCTATATAAACTGCATATAATATGATTTATGATCAAAGAGATAACTTGTAAGGCATGAGTAGAGTCCATGATGACTAAAAGTACAAGAATTTTCACAAAGATATGGATGGTTCAAGTATCTTCCTCCCCTACTATTGTTCTAGAACTCACTAGCATCACTACTAGAATCTGAAAACCTAACTTGGTTCCTTGTTCTTTCATCTCCCCCTTAGATTAAATATATCATTCTAAGTCTGTGGACCCATTTAATAAACTCTAAACTAAATTGTAACCATTCTACTTTACAGTCTGAGATATAATAACAAACATAAATAATAAACTCACCCTGAAAGACTATATCTTATAGTGTAAAACCCACTGATAGTACTTCTTTTTTAGATACAACTCTTAAATTTATAGATCCCTTATAGTCATCATATAATAACTTAGACACTTACTAACTTAGAATCTTTAGGAGTGTCACCATACCTTGAGTTCACACTATCTAAAATTTCAAAACTCTTCTTTCAACGAGATCAATCATCCAAGATTTAAACTTAGATTCTAACACTTAACATGGATATCCATAGAACTTCTCATACACTAATACAAACTTATTA